>NC_133588.1:15297379-15472738 GCF_964106895.1 Numenius arquata | reverse complement strand
GGTGGTGTAAAAGCCTTTCTTATGAATGTCTTCTGGTTTGTACTCTGGTGGGCTGTCTCGAGTATATGCATTAGATAAAGCAGAGAGGCGAGACACTGAACTCGGGTGCCCTCCTCCCTCCTGGGACCAAGGCTGGAACGTAAACCGTATTGTCCGCTGTCATAAAAACTATTGGTTTGGTAAATCACCTTCCAGGATGCAGGATTTCCTTTTTGTACATGTAGATAAAGAACAAGATGCTGGGGAATCCTAAACCAAGGGGTTTGTTTATTTGTTTGTTTGAAGGGGGATGATGCACTGCTTCTGCTATGATTTTACAGCTTACAGTGTGATTTTACCCGAAAGTGCTCTGTTACCTGGCTCCGGTTCTCATACACAGTGAAGTCTCAACAGAAATCAGACCCCTTTTGCTGTCTATACAAACATATAACCAGAGATAGGTCCTGACCCCAGACAATCTAAAGCATCCCACCTAAGGGCAGTATTTTAAAGAGATTTGGCATTCATTTGTCATTTTCTTTCCATCTCTGAAAATAAGAAATGGGAAAATGTAAGGCTGGTGAAAGGAAGGCTAATTTGCCTGGCTTGCGTCTTGTGGGTTTTACTGAATTATCCTGCTGCCTTTTAGTCATGTTTTGGTATTAATTTAGCTGTAGGTTTAAGTTATGCCAAAGGCAGGAAGGATATGAATTTTAATTAGGCACCCATCTCTCACTGAATTCTCCTAGGCTCCTTTGAAAATCCAGACCCTAGAGCTGTCATGTATGTGTGCGTGCTTGTTTCTGGGCATGTTGTATATATTTGTGCATACTCAAATCTGCATAAATAAATAAAGTGACATGATCAGATTTTCAAAGGCATTCAATCCCGAGAAGCACCCCTGTTGTTCTCAACAAGAGCTGGTGCACGCTGAGCTCTTCTGAAAAACCAGCCCTCATCTCTGACTCCAGGGAACACTGAACTTTATACCGCCGAGGCCCGAGACGAACATCCACGATTTCTGATCACAATTAAGTTTTAATTGCTTTAAAAGATTCTGATCTGGGGGTGGGCAAAACAATGCATCTTTCTAAAGGGTTGGCTTTTCAGATTAAACCCGCTTCTCCCAGGCGGGTGACAGCGTTGGGCATCCTGCCAGCCCGAGTCCGGGCAGGGCTGTGACAGGCTGGAGCAGCGGCAGCATCCCGAGAGCCTGCTGCAGATTTTCTATTATGTTAAAATGGGGTGAAAAAAGAAATAAAGTTAAACAAACACCAGAAGTGCATGGTAAAACGTAAATGCAAGCTGTATTTATTTAAAGGGCTGATATGATTGCTTAATTACAGTTGTTAAAAAAAAAATAATAATAAAATCCCTGACTTTTTTTTTTTTCCTCTAAACAGCTTGTTTTCCACGCACAGCTAGAAAGGCAGGCAAGGTTCATCTTGGGGGTGATGACCTACAGTGGTCAGCAATTTCGAAGCTGGTAGCTCTTCAGGGTCTAAGACTATTTTCAGTTTTGATTAAAATTTCTAAACTACTCAAAAAAACTTTAAATTATTCATACAAGTAACAAAATAAGAGGACTCTAGTATATGAATATGAAGGGCTGAAGGCTCCTAGATGTACTTCAGAGAGCACTCCTCATGGCAGTCAGCCTCACTGGAGTCACTCTCCCTGCGGTTTTGAAGGGCAGACACACTTTGAAAACAAAACAGAAACACAGAGTTGCAAACCCACAAAATCTGACAAAAAGGCAGAGACTGAAATTATATCCCCCTCCCTCAAAGACAAAAAATGGCCGGACTCTATGTGTGAGAATCCAGGGAGGGGCGAAGAGTTGGTTGGGGGGGAAAAAAGCGTCTATGCACTGAAGATGAAAGATGTACCCAAGAAGCTAAAACATCCACTGGAGTGTGACAGCCACGAGTGACTCACGCGCTGAAACGGACGTTCAAATTGCCCTTTTGACTTATTAACCCATCACCCCCAAGGAAACTCCCTCTGTAGCAAACACCCCGTTCAGTTCAACCCCTTGCCTACAAACAGCATCTCTCCCTTCCTTCCTTCCTTCCCACGCTGAGAACGGAGCCTTGGGTGGCCACCACCACAGCTCAGCAACAGCAAAGCATCGGTGTGCGGAGAAAACAGCATACGGAGCTGCTGGCACATCCCAGAGCACGGGCAAGTTTGTTTCGGAAGAGCTCACACGTACGCAAGTCAAAAGGTTCCTCCTGAATCCCCATTTTCACTGTGAAAATAGGGATATAGTTTCAGTTTCAACTGTTTACCAAATAAATGCATAAAGCCCTCTAAAGCAAAAGCTGCATAATCAAAGTACTACTTATCTATTTTTAAAAATGGATAATTTTCTTACATTTTAAAACCAGTGGCACTTAGAAGAGATAACATATAACAGAGTGCAACATTTTCCGAACTACTGCAATTTTTAAGGTGTTGCTAACACAGATCTATTGACTGATTTACACTAATTACTTAAAAAAGATGCTCCAGGGCAAATCACACACTCTCAGTCAATTTACAAAGGAGGTCATTCAGTAATTGACAAGGTGTGTACCTCCTTTTGAATAGCTGTCGGATTGAAAAGAAAATAAATACTGAACTCAGAGAAAATATATAGAAAAGCTACCACAGAATTCTCATTGTATTGTTAATTGTTAACGTTAACGCGGAATTCCTCTGGTTTTCATCATCCTGTGAAGGAAAAAATGCACCATCGCTATAAATATTAAATCTGCATGAGAATTAGTCCTAAAGTGCTAATTTGTATATTTTCTTGAAAAATATTTTTCCAATTGCTGTGAACACTTAGCACTGATGACAACAGCAAGTCAGGTACCTTCACAGGAGCACCACACATCTAAGGAAAGCACAAAGCATCATCCCCTCCCATCCTGTGATTCATGGGAGACTTTCTGGAATATACACCAGCAATTCAGTGCCACAACAAATCTTTGCTGGTCTCTGACGTGATGTGCAGCAAGCTGGGATCGTTCATTTGGAAAAGAGATGGAACAATTAACAGCCCACAGTGACAGGGTCAGGATAGAATCCAGATGTTTGCAAACCCATTTGAATAAAATCTACATTTCCAGGGAAAAATAAACAGGTATCCATTTACACCTCCGTCGCACGCCCATTGAAATCATCAGGACAACAATATGGCCCAACGGGTTTCAGAAAGATGCTGCAGCCAAATTCAGCCACCAGCCTGGTCGTTGGCAATGGGTGGGCAAATCTGTACGCAGGCTCTCATACTGGTCACCAAGCTTCCTGACTTACTATCCCTAATTACACATTAGAAAGTTGAGCAAAGAGGTGGGACGGAAGGGTTGATGGGCTAGAAATCTTTTTCACGTTCCCACAATATGATAGAATATATACAATACAATATATACAAAATCAAACCCCGATTTACATCAGCATCAATGGTGAAAAATAGGATGCCAGCATTGTCTACCACAACAGCTGTTCGGCATCTGAATGAAATACTATATCCAGTATTCACCCATCTCATAACATCCTTTTTGTAAGTCTCAGAGGTCACCTAAACACATTTATTGACTTCATTATTTTTATATAGGGAGAAAAAATTGATGGTGCTACAGAGCTGAGCAAATAACTCACAATAAAATCTTTATTCAATATATTTCATCTTTTTTTTTACTGCTCTTGCAACACAGTGAAATTCTTACATTTAACCATTATCTAAAATCACTATCCGAGAATTTCTGCAGTAAATTTTTTTATGCTACAAGATGTTCTTGGAAAGTTCAGAGTGAATGTTTACCATTAAAACTGTGCTTATTATTCAGATAAACCATGCAGGACTGTTTCTGTTCTCCAATTGGCTTATACAATTTATGGTACAGTGTGACTTGTGAGTTTTACTGGTAAGTGACAAATCCATGCACAGTTGGTTAGAGCGGCTCAGGCTCTAGGACTTGTCAATAATTAATTTCATGGGGAGTAAAATTAAAAGGCAATTTGAAAGGATCACATCCCAGGTGTCCCATCCAAAAGAAAGAGAGACCAGAAGATGTGATAGCGATGCACAAATCAGAGGTTGGTTAGTTGGACATATCCTAAAATGAAACTCCCTATGGCATTTTACATGAGAGCCTACATGTATTTGGTTGCCTTTTTTTTTTTTTTTTTTTAATTTTTACAAAAAGATTTAATTCCACTGAGTGACCGTTTAATGACCTCCTCTTGATCTGACACTGGACTTGAATGGTATGGTCTCACTGTAATTTCTAGCAGTCACACGCGTCTCTCGGTTGCCCAGGCAGTGGGACTGGTCCCTTTGCGGGTAATCTCAAAAGAACGGAGTGACTGAGGGCAATGACTGAAGGAAAGCACTTGGAGTATTTTCCTTTCTGCCCGGTGAGTCTTTCAGGGAGACTTCAGAGGTGACACACAGACAGACCAAGGTTAAAATCCCTATCTCCTTGAAATCAATGGGATTTTTGCCACTGACTCCAAGGGAACCAGGGTTTCCTTCTAAGACACTTTGAAAAAGACTGCAGTTCAGTAGCATTAGCCGGAGTATCGTCACCGGCGGCTGTTGATTTACACCAGCTGAGAATCCCATCCTCTGTACCGCAGGGAGGACGGACTCATCCCGCTATTGGGCCGCATTGTTACTCACCAGCCCGAGCCCGTGCTGCGGATAAAGAGAGGGCTTTAATCCCCAGCGCTCTCAATCCAATACCTTTCACCACTGCCAGACTCACATTTTGTTTTGTTCCTTTAATACGAGCTTACAGAAGAATGAAACTGATAAACTTCCTCCTGCTCAGATTGCGGGAGCACAGGATAATATAACAAGTTAAACGAAACATTAGGAGAAATAGAAAGCACTTCAGAAAACATGCACTGCCTCTTTAACATTTCAAATTTTTCTTTTAACATAAAATTACAGCATAATATAAGAAAGGAATCCAGTAAGATGCTTTATCACAATACTTGGGCAACTTTAACTCATCTCAAGTGTTATTATAAGAAATAGAATTTACTGGTATGGACTTATATTCAATAGCACTCCTTCCCTTTTTAATGAAATGTCATTATTCCAATACAAATCCTTTCATTCTGCAACCCGCTCCCCCCTTCATCTCACTATATTTCATTTCCTGCAGTTACGTGATATTATTGCCTTTTTTTTTCCACAGCTATTGATTTAGGTGTATATGGTTATTACAATGCAAAATAAAACAGTTCCCCCATCCATTCTACCTTGTACCGTTGAACATTAACTTAATTTGTTTCAAATCTGCATTTGATTTGGCAAGGAAACCATTTATCTTTATGAAGAAAGCCCTCATAAAGTAGGGACTTCAGGAGATCACTGCTTTAAAAATTTAATAGCCTTGTGTCTTATACACTAGAAAAATGAATTAAACCTTCAAATATTATATGTCTCAATGTAACCTTTTTGCATTTCATACTATGTTTAATTTATTACAGCCCAGGAAAAAAAAATTAGATAAAACTTCACTGGATTTAGGGTGGTCGTTGGTTCTCAGTTTTGTTTTGACTTGGGTTGGGTATTTTACATTCCCGGATTAAAAGTCTATCTATATGGTATTAGCAGCCGGATGGAGCTGACGTTGGGCGGGAGTTGGTTGTTACGTATCTGATTTTCTCGGTTTGGTTCTCAGCAGAGAAGAATCATTAAGTTCTGAAACCACCACCAAAGTTGACCTTCCAACCCAGCACGCAGCAGCACGCAGTATCTTTAAGGACGGTTTCTGTGGCACAAGCAAAGGACAAGCTTTCAGAGTCTAAAGCGATCACAAATCAAAATAATTTATGTATTCTTGCTAGAGATGGAATATTGGGACTGCAATGTAGTATACGATGCCTTTTGCATGACTGGTGAACAAATGAGGTAGGAAGCAAGAAATATCCATGACTGTAATGGAAAAGTTCTGGTTTAGAGAAATAGTCACTGTATGACTAGGCTGATGAACAGCATCAGCAACCAAGGGAAAATAATCAAATGGTTTTGCCCGAGTTAGAACTTCTTTAGGTATTTATGTCACTTATTTCTTGGAAAAACTAATATTTCACATTGCTGAATTAATATAGTCATTCTGGACATCTTTAAGAGAGTGGCTTTCCTTCCTTCAGCTTGTTTTTCTACTCTGACCAACAAGAGCTGTGCTAATTTCACTGATTCATTAATAATTCATGTCTGCATAGTCACTGAAGACACCAAAATCAATTGCAGTCAGAAACCTAAATACCTTTCGGGACCTGGGCTGGAGGCCCCAGGACCACTGCCCATCTCTGCAGTGCCAGAGTTAAGACAAAGGTCTCCTCAACACGCAGACCCGATGGCCACTGACCCTGAAACCTCTCAGGGAAACCTCCAGTAACTCTGGACTCTAAACTTCTCAGCTCCAGCCCACGGATTTGACCATACCCTACCACAGTTCCTCCCACACTCCAACCCAGGATCTTGAATCTTAAACACAGGAGTCCAGAAAGCAGCGATCCTACTGTTCCCTGTTCTTCTCTCCCACTCGCACACCTCTTCTGTGCCCTTTGGCCAGAACAAATATAGCCAAAACAAAAAGAAAATTAAGTTTTTGAGGCTGATTTCTAGGAAGGTCAGCATCACAAGTACAGCCTATGGGAAGAAGAGACATGAGGCAGACTATGATGACAGACAACTCATATGGCTCGGTCTGGCCGAGTACGACGGAAGGATTAAGCCTAAATTAGCAAACCAGAAACACATCAACAGGCTCCCTCAGTCAGGAACAAGAACTCAGTGAAATTGTGAGTAAAAATAAAACTCAGGTGAGGAGTTACAAAAGTAAATACCCAACTTTAGGCAGCTTAACCTTAGTAAACTGAGATGAAAGACACAATCTTAGCACGGCACACGAAATACATATGTTGTATTGTCCCTGTGAGGCAGCATTACCTAATGAAATGGTTTTATGTAGTGAAAAAATCATAGTCAAAAGGTACCTAGAATGAGGAAAGAGCTTCAAGCAGAGAGTCATCATGAAAGAACTGAAGAAAATTTAAGCAGAGAAAACAGCATCTCCAAGGACTCCTTAACGAGGACAACTAAGGGAAGGGAAGGGGACAATAAAACAGCTAGAAGTTGTGTAAGTAGGGAAAAAAGAAAACTCATAATGTTTAAACCTAAAATAAATTCACCATCAGGACAGCTTCCATAAGCCTGCATGGTTGTATTACTGAGCTATATTCCTTGGTACACCTAAGTTTTATTGATTTTACAACTATAAAGCAAACAGCGGACACTAGAAATACCCTGGATAGGTCTCATTACAAATCTCCCTGTCTGTATCTTAGAACGTTCTTAAGCTGCATTTAGCAAGCAACCTGGAAAGCGCTGATATACTGTGTACACATATTAGAGACATGACTGTATTTGCCTATTTCTTCCCAGTAGGTAAAAACGGGCTGTTTTCATTGGACGATCTCCAGAAATGAAATCAGAGCATGGCATTGTGATTACTCAGCTCCTACAATGAATTCCCAGTTTCAGTAAGAATAAGTAACATTCTAAATTAGAGTAGATATTTGACACTGTACAAGAGGGGAGGGCTCTACTTTCCATTTTCTCCTTAAATAACAGCGGTAAACTGCAAAACTCCCTGCTAAAATGTATGATCTTTGGAGAATGCTAATTGACCTACTAAAGTTGGCTTATTTTATTCGGTGAAATTTGCTTATCACAGGCCTCTAGGTGCTTTACATAAACAATATAAACGAAAATAATGAATAGACCAAATACCTAAGTGACAACGGGGACCACATCAATAGCTCTCTGCCCAACAGAATACGGCTCAAAAGAAACTGTATTATAGCATCTGAGCATCTCAGAAGAGGGAACCTTTCCCCCTTTGGAGGTTTGGTTTATTTCCAAGCACAGGGGGATTTGTTAGTTTGAGGCAGATGAGCTATATCCGCCCCTGGCAGACTGCAGAGCGCAGCAGTTCTGTGGATGCGAGCACATGTAGGATTGATGCCATCCTGTGGGTGTTGGAAGTGGATATACAGGGAGGGCGCGCGATCCCGACGAGAACAGCACACAGTCCCCCACACTGCCAGCAGAGACTTCTCCAGTGCAGTGGCCGGTGGGAGCTTGCAAACGACTCCCTGCATTCACACAGGCACGAGGACAGGCACACCAGCAGCAGAGGGTATCTCTGATTTTATGCGTTTTCCAAAGTAGAGGATTTCTCTCAAGATAACCTGATTCGATTTTTTCCTTCATTGCTATTTCTGCACATTAAGTCTAGGGAGATCTCTGAACAGGATGAAGTGAGCACGTTGTCTTCTCATGGAAAGGCTCATCCAGCAGCAATGTTCTCTCTGGGCCAACCAAGTCAGAAAATAAACTGCATGTGTAGGAACATGAGCAGGATCTGAGAGTGAACCAGTCACCCAATGTGAGTCACAATAATGCTCGAGGGATATAAATTACGAAACTGCACATTTAATAATGAAATAACCATACTAGACTTATTCTAGCTAGCTAAGAAAACAAAGTTCAGCAGAGCTTCACTCACCCGGCTGCTCACTCTGAACTTGCCAGGTCTAGGCTGCTGGTGAGCTGGAGCCCTGGATGGCTCTGAAGCCCACTTGTCCCACCAGAGTAGCTCTGAAATACCAGCTGCCCTTCCTGACGTGAGGGACAGAGGACAGACCATGCTCCATTTGGGAAAGCAGGATCCTAGGAAAGACCAAAAATTCTGTTCTTTACAGATTTCATAGCACTTAGGAGCAGGTACTTGGAGTCAGAGACGTTCCCCCTCTTCATGGATTTAAAAGTTTGGATGGGAAGAAGCTTCATTCAGTCTTCTGCTAATACAATATGAAACACTCTTCACAGCTGTAATTTCCTGTAGCATCTAAAATGTTTCCTGTTAATATTTTCCATGTTGTTGCTGGTTTTATGAAAAAAAAATGCCCTAAATATTAGCATTTTCAGATGGCAGAATGGAAAAAGCTAACATAACTCTTAGAGACACAGCATACAAATCCAGAAGTAGATCTAAAGCCAGATTTCTCAGCACTCTCTAAATTCTGTCACGGGGAACAGACCAAAACTCCAGTCCAACCTTCTGCTTTTCCTCACCCAGTGCTCAGATGTTGCAATTTGACCTCTGTTCTAGCCAGAAGACAAGCCTCATTTCTGTAGCATAACACAGATCGTGCACCTTTATTTTCTCTTTGTGTCCACACTAATTCCTCTGTTGCCTCCTCCTCCTATTGCCATGGCAAATAATAATCCTACCATCGCTTATAATGCTTGGAGGAGAAAGCTTAGGCTCTTTCTCTGGGAGGAAAAAAACGTTTAGTAGCTATAAGGATAGTTACTCCGTGCTCTTGCTATTGAAAGTTTTCAGCGCAATGGGAGGTTTGAGAGACAGGGAACAATAAACACAATAAAGCTACAAAGTAGCCAAAACCAAAACGAAACAAAAAAAAAAACCCTCTGGCTTTTAGTTCTATAGTGACTCTCGGCTACCCTCACAAATTCCATTTTAAAAGATTTAATGACTGCCCGTAGCGTGAGCAGCTAAAGGATGAGGGACATCTACAAAGACGACCCGAACCGCGCCAGGAGAAGTGTGCCCAGCGCTCACTGGGAGCTTTATTGCCCCAAGAAAACTAGAAAACGCCTTACCCTGGCAGACAGCAGCAACATACCCAGTAAACAACTCCTATTATTATTTTGCTGTTTCTTTGTCCGTGCTGCCTGGAGGGCAGAACCAGCTTTGTGTGAGCGTTTGTTTGGCTACTCTGGCTGCCCAGCCTAATTACTCAGCAAAAAGCACTGGGCTGATCTGTAACTCAGCGACGGCCCCCGTCAGCGAGGCCAGGTGTATTTATACCAGCCCAGCTCCATCCGTCCGTCTCTCTGTCTGTCCGTCTCATCATCAGGACTGATGCAGCATCTCTCTAGCTAAGCAAGAAAACTATCAAATTGGACACATATGCAAGATGGTGCGATTAGTTGCCGAATTGGGTGTGCAGATTAACATTTGTTCATGCATTTACCTACTCACGAGGAAATTTTCAGTAATGATCTCTACAGCTGCGGCCAGAACTTGTTTGCTCAGAGACCATGAATACTGGCAACCGAATGTCTTGCGTGTGCCCACAAATCTGGGAAAGATCTAACACGGGATCAAGGCATGTCCTCCGAGAGCTTTCTCGTCCTGGCTGGGGACTCGCTTGTTCCAATGGAGAAAACAGTGAAGTGGTTGAGATTCTCGATAGCCACAGTAGAAGAAGGCAAGCAGACCAGACCGACAACACAAATGTACCTCTAATTTCTGATCTTGCTGTAAATTAGCCTAAGTTTTGCCCCATATGAACAGTGAAAAATACTCACTCTTCCCAGACAGCATTCGGGATCTGCCACAGACACTGCTCGGTTGAATGTTCCATACAGCTTTTGAAGATCTTTGCAAACTTTCTGGTTGAAATTAAAAGCAAAACTACACATAGAATTTCAAATAAGAAACTTTTTTTTTTCTCCCACTGAGAATATCCATGTGATTTCGGCTTTGTCCTAAATCGGTCTGTAAAATTTCTAGCCAGACTTTTGTTAAAAAGCAAAAAAGAAGTCTTCCTGCTGTGGCCACCTTGTGCCAAAACACGGTGCCTGGCAAAGCCCTGTTTCATGACCCCTGACCCTGTGGGTCTCTCTGAATTGCACTGTCCTGGACATAGAGACAATTAAATCAACGAGACTGTATCAGGGATATAAGCGAGTCTCAGCATCCACCCCATAAGAAGGGACCCTCTATTTATTTATTTTTCCACCTTTTTTCCATAGAGAGCTGCAGATTCTGCCAGCCTGAGGCCCGGCGGAGCGTGGGGCCCACGGCTATTTGTCCATCAGCCCCGTAGAGCGCCATTACTGGGGTTTTCATATTTGCGATGGCACCCCCGTACCATGCTGTTTCTAGCTCTTCATATCTTGATTATTTAGATGCAAATCCACAGCACGTAACAAATTCCCCCTCTCTCAAAATGCAATCGATTTTAAAAGCATGCGGGAGAAAACCCGAGCGCTGAGAGTCTTTGCAAGTGCCCATGACATGAAAGACCTTAAGTGACTGTGAGCTATTTTCCTCGCTGTCAAGCTGCCAGATGATTTTCCTGCCATTAGCACATGTCTATACAGGACAAACTAACGCTTGCCGTTTTGGACATACGTGAGGAAATAAATGTAATTACAAGCAAGATGTAATCACAATTGCTTTACTATTAAAGCTGCTGTATGCTCTCACGGTTTAGTTAGCAATACACGCAGAAGAGTGGAATTGCTAGATGTTCTCAGAAAAGGGGGAAAGAGGGGAAAAAAAGATAAATATGGCCTCTTTCATTTGTATCTGTGAAAACACAACATTTAAATGCAGAATTTGACTTTCCAAATATCACACCAAAAACCTTTTAACAAAAACAGCAGGGAGAGAAAGCTCTTTAAACCATGATATTCCATGAAGGATTATGAAAATAGAGGTCATCGCAAGAAAGAGAATTGCAAATACGACTTGAAAAGCTTCTCACATTTGTAAATACATCGAGGAGAATTTATTCCTCTCTGGTTTTGCTACCAAAGGATATTTACAGGTTCCCAAGGAAAAAGGAAGACAAAAAAAAATGACATCAAATTTGATATACTCTGTGTGGTGCAACATGCTGACGTGTAGTAGTAACACTCAACTCAGCTTCAAAGGAAATCAGTTTTCTAGGCTGGAGTTACACATTACGGGCCTGATCCTGACAACACACCCAGCGTTTCCTGGGAGCTTCCCTGTGCCCTCAGCTCTCGCTGAATTCGGAGACAGCTTTTGATTTCTTCTGGTGCTGGATTATGATCAGAAGTAATGAGACAAAAACGTAGCGTGCTTCAAAGCAAGAGCTGAAGCTCCTCTTTTCATGGAGCCTATCGCGCTGGGGCCCCTGTCCTTCGTTTGTGACAAAATAATAATAATTATGATCCTAATAACAAAGTGAATCTTGGTTTGTCTGTTCAGACAGCCCCTGACTCTGCACAACGACATATCTTACATATCCAGCACAAGAAGGAAATGCATTTGGGCTACTTGCATAGGTGCTCTGGCATATCGCTGACACAGAAGCCACCAAATGCGTTCCCGAGGCTTTGACGGACAGCCGTTATTAGCAGGTTTCACTGTCCTACGTCCGTGAGGTCTGATTTTAGCAAACCCTGAGCATCAACAGTCTTAAAATTATACTTCTTGAATGCATAGGCTATCTCATTTCCAAGCACTAAAGCCAGTGCCATGTGCAGAGGACATACAGGCAGCCCCTTCGGGCTGGAACCGTAGGAGGTGCTAATTAGTGACAGACGCAGTTAGCGGGTCACCTTTCTCTCCATTACTGACAAGTGACTCCCACAAAGCTCAGAAGCTCAGTTCAGGTGGTATCTGCACTCTCAGATGACCAAGGCATAAAACTAGATTACCTTCAGATATTTCTACACTTGCTCCGTGAAAATAAACTGGAATAAAGTGACATATACCAGAACCAGCCTTCCCTGCCCAAAATTTTGGTGAATCCCAGTACTGGGGAAGACCTCTCTGAAGTCTGTGATATGGTACAGGAGATAGTTGTCCACACTGAAAAACCAGACCAAACCCTGCTCATCTCTGCAAAAGGCCACGTTCAGGTCTGCCTTTGCCGCTCAGGCGATACAGCTTTGCTTGAACTTGGCAGCTGCTTTACAGCTGCAAGGTGAAACTCTGATGAGTGAAATCACCGGCAAAGCTCTCACGGGTTTTAGCAGAAACAGGATTTCACCTTATGATTTCCTTCTGTACGAAAAAAATCAAGTAGAGACGGAGCTCAACTACTCGCTGCCCAGACATCTGATACCAATAATACTTTTTTACTCTGTCCAAAACTATATTTAAATTGCATTTCTGGCAGGTTTTGAGATGTGTGATATAGATCTCCTGCTATCACATCAGATGTAGTTTCCCTCAGAACTGTTGAACCAGATGTAAAATGTGAGAGAAGTAAAAAGTAAAATAAAAACCCTGCTCAGAGTAAAGTGTTTTTGGCATGTGGCTATTATATATGGGGGTTTTAGATGTATATCTGCACTCCAGCCATTTAAGAAGGTACACAGTACCATAACTCTATTGGAGCTGATTAGTGCCAGCTACTTGTGATCAGTAGGAATTTAAAAACCAAGGGCTGCCAAACACTAACAATTTAGAAACTGTATGCCAGCAATATGCTGCAACCGAATATTCTGTAGTGCACTTAATTTCAAAGTAGAGCCATATTTAGAACACTGAGGGGGGGAAAGGGAGCTAATATATCACGTCAGCATTTGATTTTCAGCACTTAGAACTATACATGTTCTTTTTCTTACTGACAAAGAGAACCAGAGGCAGAGAGCGAAAGGAATTCTTGCGAGGATGTCAAGCACTTGCACAGACAACAGGTAGAGTTGTAAAGTAATTCTCCCTTTTCAAGCATAAAATTGTCTCTTACAAATCTCAGTTCCAAATGCATGTGGGGATAGATTTGAGTTACAAATGAAGAGCAGTGAACAACTACTTTGGCAGCCAAGGTGAGTCAAAGTAGGGTGACAGGGAGGAAGAAACAGCACTTTAGCATCCTGATGGTATCCCGCTCCCCACAGACCGAATGATCACTTGCATGACATTCAACACTACCTGAGGAGCAAAGGAATTCAACCAACTACCTGCTCTTAAGAGAGAAGGGCGATGATTCTCCTGTCACTAGTTTTATGTCTTTGCCACCCCTTTTTAGCCCAAGGAAATCACTCCCGATTTACCGTGCCGAGAGGAGGATTAGTACGAGTCTGTTTCATCACAAGACCACAAGTCCTCCACAAAGCAGGGCTTCCCATCTCTCAGGGACTCAAATTTGTCCCTCCCTGGTGATTATGTGTCTATTAACATCCCAAAGATACTCTTCAGTCAGCTACTACCTGGACCACTCTAAAAATGAATATAATTGTGTCCAGTGGCCAAACCAAGAGAAAAAGAAGGGGAAAAAGAAAAAGACCGTTATACAGCCAGTTCATCTAATCATCAAAAAACAGAAAAGGCTTCTCAGGAAAAGACATTATGAGACAAAAATTCTGCCTGATCCCAGGAGAAAGGAGATGGCTTTGTTGTAGGCAGCACCCTGGCACCAGCTCAGAGATGCAGAGATGGACATTACTGACAAACAGGCACAAAGAATTGAATCTGCTGTAAAGGCGGCTCCTTCTATCATTCTGGTCCATGAAAGATACCCATGGGATCTATTTTTTTTTTTTTTCTACTATGAACAAAAGACATCCACAGCTTATCAAGCCAAAAAGCCTCGCTGAATTGAACTAAGTTAGAAGTAGAGCTAAAAAAATATTCACCCATAATCCCTGTAGTTAGTCTCTATCTACAGCGCGTTTTCTGTAAGTACCTAAATCCCCTTAAGTAAACACAATATACTGAAAACTCCATGCTCAGCCAAGCTCCTTCACTGGTACAAGCAACTTCCAGGAGTTCAAGGAAGCAAAAGAATGCAAATCAGACCTTCGACAACCCGCCTCCCTGATGCAAGACACAGGGCACAGGAACCAGGCGAAGAGCCCCAGCAGGACTGAAGAGCAACGAATGGGATCATTCCTGTCCTTGCCGACTTCTGGCAAGCGCTGCTTGGATATTTTAATATTGTAATTTGTAGTTGTTCAAATTGATGACTTCCCAGTTAATGGAGCTATAAAAATGTCCATGAGCTGAAGCTCAAGGCTCAAAGGCACGCCTGTTGGATGGAGTGCTGGGATTTGGGTGAGGGGAGTTAAAGTGGCCTCCGTGCTGGATACAGGCAGACCTAACTAGAGGTCTGAGAATGCTCAGGGAATGATTTTAATAGGGCCAACAGTCAGGAATCTTTCACAATGTCGCTGGCAGGGCAACTTCAACCCCTCTGCACTGTACATTGCACACACCTAACATGGGAATCCCCGAAAACATGTTTGGAGCACCTCGCCCTAGAGCATCCCACTGCGAGCAGAGTGCTGAAAGCTGAGCAGTATCTATGATTATTCACAACCAGGAGTGTTGCGCATTCCTCGGGAAGCACACCTCATCCTTTGTACTCGGGAAGAGTCGCGATACACCCTGCTTTACCTCAAGGGCCTTCGCAGAAGCTGTGGAGTTAGAAACGTACTTGTGATGACAAATGTAGAGATTTCTCAATATGTTTTTTAATCTGGGATCCTCCACTGAATTGCCGCACCCCACTCCTGCAAACACGATCTCCAAATATTTGGAAATATATGGAAATCCAGATGTTCTCTCATGTGCTACTAGAAAAGATCACTATAGACTATGTTCAATAGATGCAGTTATGATCTCTCACATACTTTTTTAGAGAAATGCTGTCATTTTTAAAAAAAATTAAATTGATTCTAATGGTAAGTGACATTTTCGTTCAGTCACAATTACAATCAACCAGGCTCACTCTTCGCATTAGTAGCAGGATATGATCCTTAAGTTCACACAGGGTTAAGTTTGTCATCCTCAGAGATTTCTTAATGACCCTCGTTATCTAAACCCCAATTCAAAATGGAGGCTGTGTATTATGTTTTCAATGCACATCCTCAGATGTATTGGGACGCGAAGTGAATCTGACAGGGAGAAGAATATTTCCTTTCTCCTCTGAAATGCCCCAGGAGGGTTTTCTGCAGGTGACCTCCTCAGACCTTGGCTCTACATTAGAGTTATTGTCCTGAGAGAAGATTCAGTTAAAACACCCAATTCATTTCATATAGTGCTCTTGAGTTTATTCTTGGTGGCAGCTAACTTGTAAAATTTTATTATGGATTCTTCTTTGGTTTGCTTGATGGAAAACAATTATTCTATCATCAGGTCTAAATGATATACCTCGACAGACCACACAATTTTCTTCCCATTATTATTTTCAGATAAAATGTTAATTTCTGCTTAAAAAGAAGTTCAAAATATCCTTCCTAACATGATATTATCAACATAGTAATTTAGACCTCACACTTCTAAATGGCTCTGTTCAAATAGGTCTGATAGACAAAAAATAAGCCTCATGACTTCTGAATACAACCTGTTGGCTAAAATAGTAAATAATAATAATAATAATGATGATGATGATGATGATGTAGCAACATGCTGGTGTCTCTTACAAGAGCAGAGCTTGCTGTCACAAGTAATACACAGATGCTTGGTTCATCCATGCCTGAACCTGCTTATACTATTATCAGACAGACAGACCCAGTGCAGGAGTCCTACCCTAGTAAGTGAACCTGAAGCACAGAAAAATAAGCAGCTTCTGCAGAAATAAAGAAGGTGCCTCTGAACAAGCAGATGCGTCCCCACAGCCTTGCACGGACACCAGCTGACAGCCCAGGAGCAGCAGGGACCTGTGAGTGCAGCGTTCCCCTGCTTTATCGGCTCTGCTTTCTGACCAGGCTGGTGCAGAACCAGCCCATCTCCAATAACTCGGGTATCTCTGCGCTTAATTACGGAGGGTAAGTGTACCCCAGGTCACCCAGAGGGTTTGAGAAAGGCTATGCTGCCACCTAGAACCAAGACTACTAAATCCCAGCTGAGAAGAGTAGCTCTAAGTCTGCTCAGGTGTGGGGCTCCTTAGGCAGTGGAATTTTCTCCACAGTAGCCCCGGCATTTACTCGGGGAAAAACGTCAACGTCAGCAGAGCTAAGCCCATACAATTTATTTACATGCATGTTTGGAGATGTTTGTAGAGCCTACCTGACCTTGAAATATATTGCTCTGCAGAGACTTTGGCAGGGAGCTATTCTCACACTACAATAAAATTGTCAGTGCTGTGACCCCACCCTGGTTTCACGACATCGCCCTCGAGCCTGCTCTGGAGGGAGAACCCACCAGCTGAGCCAGGAGCTGAAGCCACCCGCGCCCCTCCCTGAACGCTGCGTGTTCTCCGAGATAAGAGAAGCAGAACTGGATAATGAATGTATCTGAAACCTTTTAAAACTTCACCAGGATTAGAGAGAAGAACCCAACCGGCTGCAAACTGCAGCAGACGCAGCCCCTCAGAACCAAAGGTATTTTCAGGAATGGACAGGTTGGAGTTGGATGGGCCTATTTTCTGGAAAAAATAGAGCATTTCAGGTGTTATGCGCCCTCCCTCTTTCATACAGACACATGCATTAGAAGTCTGATACATGCAAAAACCATGAAAAATTCCCACTGATCTCATAAGGCTTCAGGTAAGGATGGTCTGTGCTCACGGGAAGCTGAGCCTGAAATATTTGTATCAAACCTTTTCTTTTAAATCCCTGGGCAACAGGCATTTAAATTGAGGTTCACCTCTTATCCCACAGATCTGCTGTTTTCAACTTGCTGTTTCTAGTGGAATTTTCTCTTGCAAAACAATCTGCCATCTACTGAAATATTCACAGATACCCACCCATAGAGCCATTATTCATATATTTGTTATACATCAAGTGAAAAATCCAAGCCACTAGAAATATTACGCAGTTTCTTCAGTGCACTGTACAGATTGCTCTGATGAGATGGCAGATGCCACCTAGGAAATTAAAGTAAAGCTGGTGCTGTGGATTTGTATTTAGAATCTGGTTGAAAGCACAAGGAACATTTGAAGCAGCTTTCTACAAAGCCCGTTCACGGGGATGAATCCTGTTTTGTAGCAAACACCATGGTGGGGTTAAAGTCTGTTGAAAAAACCCAGGTCTCCTGGAGGAAAATACAGGGAACGCGGTTTTATTTAAGGCTTAGTATAAAGTGCTAGGAAATCATTCAGTGTTGGTTTTTTTCATGCTTGCATATACACTTGAACATCAATTTGGAAGCATGCTGAATTATATGATCCCATGGAAATTAACATGCTAATGAATATTAACATGATAATTAATAATAAACCTAAATGTGTGTCATGCAGTTGAGTGAGCCAAGAATGAATCAAATGTATTGTACCAACTAACCCCCCACAGTTACAAGACAGAAACGAACAGCATTTTGTAATTACACACAGTGACATATTTTCTCATATCTACTGCCAAAAAAAATATCACTTTTTGGAATTAAAAAAGAGAGCAGCAAATAGAAACAGCTATGTCATCAGTAATTGTAAACATGTTTTCAGCTCCAGCTTCTGATAACTATCCAAAGACGTTCTTTTAATTGGTAAAACTGACAACTGTCCAAAAATAAAGGAGTCCTTAAGGGCCACGTTCACTGCTAACAAGTCAGATAAAGAAATCTGTGTGCCAGAGGAGTACCTCGAAAGTTTTGAAAGGAGATGGGAATTAGCAAATAAGCAGCACAACTTAAAAGTAAATGGAGCTGCTTGTAAAGGGACTTCTCAGACACTACAAGATTCTATTAACTTTGCCCCATGGGGCCTGATCAAGTTGCCCATGAGAGATGGACAACAGATTGACTTACCGTATTTAAAATATAACCACCCCTCACAGGAACACTAAGAGGATTGCTTAAGATAAGTCTTCTTAACACACAAGCTCTCCAGCATGTGATAAAACAAGCTGGTGAAATCCAAAACAACTTTTCAGCTGATACAAAGTCAGAGAACTTGGTTCCAGAGCTTAACAACTAAAAGATGCTTTTGTAGGGTGAGATCCGAGTCCGAGACGGTGTCTCGTGTTCCTCAGTGGTAGTGGGAGAAGTTGGTGATCACACACACAAACCCTCACCCCACTCCCAGGTAAAGTGATTTTATGTAAATATGGTCTATAAAATGATCCAAAGACAGGCAGAGGGAGACTCTGCCAGATCTCCTCTGCAGCCAAAAAGACATTTCACCAGCCTGATCATGTTTGAACATTAATCCTTACTTAACAAGGATTATTGCTCGATAACATCACAGGCAAGCAGGAGAGCAAGGTCCCTACTCTGAAGTTTCTTATCTAAAGAAACTTTGTCTTTCAAGTATCATACTATACCCATGTTAAACAATGAAGCCCGAAGACGACCACAGATTTTGGTCCTTGTGGACAGGAATTAGGACACTGAATGCCTCTAATACTCTGACTCTAGGGAATTCAGAATCCCAAAATATCTGCAGGTCATCGATGACATAGAAGTAATGAAAAAAACCTTCAGTGATAATAGCCTCAGTGCAAATTCCAGCTGGAGCTGACCTGGCAGAATTCTCAGCAAGAGAAACATCTCTTTATTCAGCTGGCTGAACAACCAGGCACTAAAAGCCTATATGATCTACAAATCTCCGTCTACTCACCACACAGATATATTCCATACATCCCATATCAATATTTTGCCATTTGCTACTGATGGTTGTGGTTGTGGGAGAATTAAGTTGCAAGTGACTTTACATGTCCGACCTTTAACTTCTAAGACATCTTCATGTTCTTGCTCCCTTGAAATCAGCATTTCTCCCCATGATTAGCTGCCTCCCGTCTACTTATAGTGTTTAAGCTACTAAAAATATTGTATTCAAAGAATGATTAATAAAGCTTGTAGGGCCCCAAAAGTTGCCATGGAGATAGCTTTGTGTACATCCTAAAGTATGTGTAAATATGTATTTGGACATTTGTTAAAAACATGTATAATTTTTCCCAAACACCACAGCTCTTTCCAAACAGCATAGTTTGATGGCATAATGCACATTTAAAGATTTTTTAATAGTCTGTTTTATTTATAGTTATTTACTCAGTAGAGTACATCAAGCCTTCAAAACCTTTGTGGGCTACATGTGAACTAAGTAGGCATTCACCCAGTTTTTTAAAAACATGTCATTTACACTGTGGATCGATCTGTAGAAGTCATTACAATCAGAGACTGCACTCAGAAAAAAATAAGATGTGAATATTACCTGGGGAGAGGTACTGGAATATTTCTGCATCAAGGGGGGACAACTCTGCTTTCAGGATGCCAGCGTAAATCCAAAGCATGTCCTTTAAACCAATGCTCTTACGCCGCTTTTTCTTCCTGGTAAGTGGCAGCATCATTCAACTCTTTCTGAAATACACAGAAAGTTACAGAGGAGGCAGAGTGCGCTGTTAGTAAGATTTCCAATAATTCAGTTTAAAATACAGTATGAACAAACATTTAGTAAAGGCTCTCAGAAAATCCTATTCCTCTCTATTTTAGCTGGCCTCTTTGATGTGAAACTCAAACCAAAATCTTCTTTCTCCAGTTTTACAACATGCTAAATTCAAACATGGTAATACATGTCGGTAAAGAAAGAATCCGACGAGTAGCACACCACAAATTCTTCAAGTATGAATTATTTTGAGAGGCGTTTCCCATTGAGTAGATCAGTCACAGAAATCTGGTTTCTATTTCAGTACTGCCACTACTCTGTGGGTAGCATCCTGGTCACCTCTTAACATCACACCTCAGTCTTCTCCCCCTGCAAAGTCCTTTGGAATTGGTTTTGAGTTATAATGGTGCAAAGAGTTCTCTGACAACTACAAACAGTTACGATTGGTTTTGGTGCCGTTACTGTTGTTAAGTGAAGTTTCTTTAAGTGCTCAAGCTACTCTTCTGTCTTGTGCAGACACTACAATAGTCCCCCAGATACCATTGCATCACCAACAAAACTGGAAAATATTCAGAGCACTTAAGAGATTTGCAGAGAACTCAGACCTAAGAGTGTAAAGTGCATCAAACGATTTACCACAGGCCTATCTACGTATCACAGATATCAAATTCAACTTCGAATGCGAGAAGGGAAAAAATGAGAGATATGAAATTCATATACTGTAATTAAATGGAAAACACATGCAAACTGTAGCAGAAAAATAATAGAAACATGAATCGTGTATATTGCATCTGTCTGTTATTAGGGTAGGAGTGGCAATGATTAGTAGAAAGAGGGTTGCAAAACGATTTCTTATATAATATCACTTCCTGTGCCCACGGGTAACTGTAATAAAGACAACTCACCCTCAGGCGAGGGCAAAGGCAGAGAGCACAGTGCTTTCTGCTGGGAAAGAGAAGCACCCAGTTGCGCAGAAGCCTTACCAGCCAAAGGAGGTGCTGACTTCTCATCCTTTGCAGGTACCAGCAACCAGTCTCGGAGCTGGCATACTCATTGGAGAGAAAGACACCACTGCCAGGGACCTACAGCCCAGATTGTCCTGGTCAACAAGAATCTGCTTCAGAATTGTCCTGCTAAGAATGCTCTAAAAGCCTTAAAATGTTGACTCTTACGGACAGTGTTATGCAAATTCAATGGTGAATAAATGCAAATTTTTACATATACACTTAGACTGGGAACTTGCCATTACGCATATATGAATGGCCCCTCTGAGTGCAGCGAGAATATTCCCATACTCAGCATTATTCATCGGCATTGAATGCCTCTTTATGTATCAAATGTAAAACACCCCAGTTAACACCCAGACACGGGGTGTCTCTCGGGGTCCTGGTACACACATGACTTCAAGCGCTACCGGTCAGCCATTAGTATATAATGGTGATGAGCTATGCTTTTGGAGTTTAACCCTGATGTCTTCCAGAAGCAGAACTTAACACATTGCCTAAGACCACAAGATAAAGCAGTGGCAAGCTTGAGCTGGCAATCTGGGTGGAGGATCTCCCCCCCTCCACCCAAGGCTGAGTCACTGCAGCTCCCTCCAGCCGAAATGTTAAGGGGCAAGATCTTTGCTGGTGGTTGATGCAGCTTGGCTGCCTTTTGGACGTGCTGAAATAGGGGACCTTTGTGGAGACACCTGAAGTTTGCAGCGCTCAGGTTCCACATGAGGTCTTCTGTCCACCAGAAACCAGGGTGGGCTGTTGTAGATTTGGCTGATGCTCTCTGAGCAGCTGCACTGACTCCAAACAGCGCCAGGGAGAGGGAGCTAAACTGGCTTAAAACATCTCCGCTTCCTCCTGTTTCCAAGAGCTGCATCACTCAGGTACGTCACTGCAATGCCCAGCTACTGCAGATGTGTCCTTACGTATATGCTGCTATGAGCCCTGCTGCATTAACTGACATAAACCCCCCAGATTCTTTACGCGCTCTGCTGGGTTTGGAAAAGGTGCAGGAAAGAGGGTATTTTTCTGCAAACAGAATTTTTCATAAGAGGCATAGTCACCTTTTGCTATTACAAATACAAGAGCAATAACAATATATACAGGCCTGAGCAATAATGGAGATTCTGGCAGATATTTTTTCCCTGTCATAAGCACACTGGGCCTAAGGCAAGGTTTTCCTCTATTTAATAAAGAAAATGGAAAGGTAGGGAGAAAAAGAAAATAAAAAAAACCACCTTGCATTGCCTCTAATATTACACAACCTGCTAAATATTTAGGGCATTCTTTCCCACAAACACTTCAAATGGATGAGACAGAGGTTTGTCTTCTTGACAGTTCACATCCTCCTGTGGGCCAGACTCATTCCTCTGGATCTCACCGAAGTCAATGATACAGCAGCAGGGATGACAGATGAAGCTCACGATCCACGTGTTAGTGGTACCTATCTACCGTTCATACAAATCAGCTCAAGATTAAGATGCAAGGGAAGACACTAAAGGTTCAGGTTGAGGAGACAACTAAACCAGCAGAAACAGTTTCAAATCTGTGGCAAATGTGTGTGTGTTTAATTCCACTCTCAGTCTCTCGGCTAGAAGGGAACGGCTTGAACGATTTTACAGTAACTAACATTGTTTTTCAATATCTGCTTAGAGTGACATGTATTCTTGCTGTTTGTTTTTTCCCCCCATTGTAGTGAATTGCCATCACGTACTCTCACTGCATGGCTGGTTATCTTCATTGTAAAGAACCAAGTGACAAGCGTTTACAGTTGACGAGTAATGGGTCACCCCGCAAACAGCTCCTACCTTTGCAAATCACCAGTCCAAAACACTTTTAACTTACTTCAAAACACCAAGGAAACTTCTCTGGCCTTTCAAACTGGAGACAGCAAGTCTGATTTCATAGAATAGAATCATAGAACCATAGAATCATCTAGGTTGGAAAAGACCCTTGGGATCATCGAATCCAAACCATCTACCCTACTCTACAAAGTTCTTCCCTTATTTCAGTAACAGGTCTCAACCAATCTGAGATTATTAGCAACTGAATTAGACATTCACCTCAAGTCCAAATGAAAATCAGTGAAGAGTCACTAGATCAAGTAAAAATGAAAGTGAAGAAGACAAGAAGTCATAGCCGTAACCATCCATCCAAAATTAACTGACCAGCCATCAAGCAAGTAACCGCTATGTTAAAAGCTTTTTCACATTAGGCCACTTGTTCTTCATAATAATTGAAATACAACGCTTTTATTAAAGAGTTTCATTTATATTCTGATAGTCAAGCTGGCACTTAGCTTGATTTGGGGCTGTTCTCAATTAAGAACTGTTTATGATCTCCAAAATCCCTTCTTGGACGCTTCTGAGGTTCTGCACCAGAAAGAGGAGGGGAAAACTGGCAAATCAAAATAGAGATGTGAGAACTGTGCTGGGGAAAAAAAGCAAAAACCCCCTGGAATCTGGATTCTGAACTCAACCAAAGCCAAGCTGCACTGAAATGTAAAAGTTTGGCCAACTTCCTAAAATCTAGTATCGTGATTTTCCTTTACAGTACTTATTTTGTAGCACGTATTGATTTCATGTTGGGCAAAATACTATTTTTAGGACAAATTTTCATTTTGCAAGGTTTTTCACCTCCCATTTCCCAGTCCTGTCTACCACACCGAACTTCCCACGCCCGACCCGGCGTGAGCTGGATCCCCAGGTCACACAGCTGCCCCTTGAACACCCCTTGAACACCCCATCTCTGTCCACAGACATGTTAGCACAGCCAGGACAAGCACATTCCAGGTCCCACTGGTCTCCCATCACCCAGTTTGTGTCCACAGCTGGAGGCCGCCTCGCTGTCTGACACCCTCGCTGGAGCTCACACCCTCTGATATCACCCTCCTCTGGCTGCTTCCCCAAAGGGGAAAGGTGAGGAGATGACAAAGAAGCAGCAACTCTTCTTCCTCACTTCAAAAGACAGTACCATGCCATTAATAATCCTTCACACTTAAGTAACACCAGGTTTATAAACAGTAATTAAAGATGCCTTCTAGTGTACATGCAAAGGAAACATTATTTTTGTTCTCCACAAGGACCACATTTTCTTTAGTGACTTTTGATTAAAGAAGCCAACCTTGAGCACAAAAGGCTTAATTTTCAGGGGGACAAGCAGCTACAGGTCATATTGTATAACCTTCCAACAGCGTCTCCCAACATCAGCTAAAAGTTAAAATCTGGTATTTTCAGCAGAAAGCCTCTCAATCTTTCATTTCAGAAACTTTCTGCATACTGCTAATTGGCAATTTTGAAAGAGGAGCAGGATTCATACAGCAAAGCATTGTGAAATCTGTTAATCATTTTTACATATACACAGGAAAAAAAAATACTTGCTTAATCCCTTGACATCTCATTGAGAAAACGTGCCAGGGATGAATTAAACCAGCATTCTGAGATTTACTGTGTGGGTTGTTCATCTGCTTGTGCTTCTCTTTTTTCTTTTTCATCTTCAAACTGGCCAAGGCTTTTACCACTCACCATTTTCCTTCTCCAAAAATCAAGTCTTCTCCGAGCACTAGTTGGAAGTGAAAACTGGTGACAGTTACAAGCCCTGCCTACTCAGAAAACCCAGTGCAACCTGGGTGAGCCCAGAGACGCCAAGTCACTGCTCTGTCTAATTACAAACCCGAGGCAGATTAACCTTTGATGACTAAATTAATCTTCTAAATAAAATGAATATGCATCAGCCTGCAAATTAGGATTAAATGCTTAGCAGAATCTTTATGTGATCAAGCAGGTTTTGTGGTGCAGATGTTAACCATTAACACGAAGCAATAAAATCATTCTTTTTTCTTATAATAACACCTAACAATTCTAAAGCCACCTTTCATCTGAGAATCTCAAAGGGTTTCATAAACATAATTAATTAACCCTCTCAGCATCCAAGACAAGAGCATAATAATATCCCCATCCAACAGCTGAAGAAACAGAGGCCCAGCAACATTCTGGATCGCGTGCCTCGGACTCTGCAGAATGTGGGATGCTCTGGGCTTTGAAGACAAGGAAAAGGCCAGGTTTGCATTGGCTTCACCCCTTCTCTCACGTAGCCCTTCTGCCAGGACTGGCAGGGTGGCTTCTCCGTGAGGCTGAGGCTACCACCTCGCAGGCATGTCCCTGTCCCACAACTGCTCCTGGTGGCTCTAGACAGTCCTTTAGGTTGGGCATCGCCTCCACCAGCCGCTGAAACACAAGACACGTGGTCAATGCTTCGCCTCACCCCAGGCTACCTGCACATTCGTCTGCACCGGGACATCTTTTTACTATAAAAATGGAACTTGCCTCAGTACTGACCAATTTAAAACAAACATTACACTTTTAAATCTACTACTTAATTCTGAAAGAAATCACTCCAGGGGTGGAGGTGAATCTTTTCTAGAGAAAAAACTATTTCTTCTTGATTTTTCCCTTGGGCATTGGGACCTACCAGTCCCTTAAAGTATCTGTTCCTCGCACACACCAGCTACAACAATTTCATCATAAGGAGACCCAGATGATGGCAATTCCATTTCTTTCTGACTGCTGGTGGAACAGTTGCCCCTACATCTACATGGAGTAAAACACTTGCGTGGAAGGCTACCACTGCCACCCAGATCCTGGCACTGACACTGGAAGAGATGGGGCCATGGTTCTTCCAGGCTCTCCCAGAAGACCAAATCGTTTCAGGGAATCAAGGAAACCTTCTGCTGAGGTCCAATTTTCTGTGCCCCTTCTTCCAAGGGGATATTCATTTCCAAGTGGTTTACAATGAGTTGAGGTAAACGTATACATCATGACTTCTCAGCCTTACTACCCCTGATTTTAATTTCCTTGGTTTCAAACATTATGCACTTGATTATAAAATTAAGTGTTAATTCGATCTTTTTGAATCAAAAATAATGTAAGAGTGTGAGCTATGGACAGGCATGTGAGAATTTACACTCACGGTAATCCAATTTGTTGACATGTTTTGTTGTCCAATCATAGGAGCTTTTCCTAATATAAAAGTTTTTCTTTTGATGTAAAGCAATTTGATGGTGTAAAATGTCCATTACTGCAAATGTAATTTTATTTGCTTAAAAGGGAACCGAGTAAATTCTTAAGGTCAGTTTAAATTTCTTGGCTTCTATAAGGAAGCTTAAACTAGAAATTTACAGTTATTTTTGAATATTAACATAACATACATAATTTCAGCATTTAAGTGACTTCCACAGTACTGGAAGTTAGACTTTTAAAAGCATTTGTTGTTTTCATACGATGACTGCTAAAATCCGTGGAAAAATTCCAAGGACTTTAATAAGCTTTGGATTGGGCACATTATTACTATGAATGTAATTCTTGATACCTCTCATAACATCCCAGGCCATGTGAGAAACTTAGGAAAAGCAATTAACATTCCTCCATCGACTTTTGTATTTACATTTGAAATTTACCATTTAAGACTTTAATTCTCTGTAAAACTGCTAAAATATACATAACTTCAGTGTTATTTAAATGTTTTATGATCTGCCTGAAATGATCAGATAATTAAAACCACTTACCTAATTTAGTACCTTAAATTTACCTTCCTTTATTTGGAAGGAATTGGATTTAATGTGCAGGTTTTGTTCCTTTTTCTTTCTCAGAAAATCTTAATTTGGAAGGAAAATCACGATTATAACGTAGGGAGGAGGATGTCTTCTAGGCTGCAAACTTAAACTAGTGGTAATCATTAGCTACCATGTATGACATGGCGTATATAATTAAGAAATAATTTTATTACAGAAACTTGGAATTATCAATTAAAAAGTAGTCAGTGCAGTCCCAGAAGGTCCGGTATGATTACCTGTGTTATCTGGGCTGTCACTTCCAATGCTGGTTTGAATCTCAAAGACCTCTGAGGGGTGCTCCGTGTGTCAAGTTAAATAAGTAAGACAACCTTAGTGGAAAAATGCAATGATACCAGCGGGTGCAAACACAACTCTTCCAGAGGAGAATAAAGCTGTCAGCTTCGACTTGAATATTATTGGCAAACTGTTCTTCCTTCCTACTGTACTTCTGAAAGGACTGACAGGACCATTCCATTTGTGGCTGTACCACAGTCATTTTGATGGGTTAGAGGGGGCAGAACCTCGGGGGCATTAAAGGACACTCCAGTCTGTTACATTTTTTCTTACTTATTACATTTGCAGACTTTGATTTTTCCTTCTTCAGAGATTCCTCAAGTTTAAGGTCAGTTAAATTATCTAGTCTGACTTTGTACATATGCCAGGCCATTAAGCTACACTCATGAACCCTTCTCCTTTTCTCCAAGCTACCTTTCGTAACACTAATCTGCACACTTATATCAATTATAAAGCAGTAAATCAGTGTAAAAAAATAACTAGCTCCTCCCACCAGCCTTTCTCTCCAAAATCCCAACTCCAGCAAAGTGACTCTGTTGCTCACTCTGAAACGGAATGAAAAATTTGGCATCCTCTGATGAATCAGATTTTGTTTCTTGTGTTGAGTGTCTCACATTTCTATTGCTCTGGGCTCTAGTTTGGACTAGAAATAAAATAAGTAGCAAATATAATCTCATCATATTTTTGACCTAATTGGGGTAGATGGATCTTAAATACTTTATATTCAGCTATGGAGGCTGGGTACACCTATTTATGAATTCAGATACAAACTGAATGAAGTTAAAACACAAGTTGTTCATCCACAGGCTCAAAATAAAATCCTATTTTCTTCTAGCACTATATAACTTTTTCCAACCAGTATACGTCAAGAAACCTAATGTACTCTTCACAACTCCAGTACCTGCCTATGCAGTAAAAATTCTGACATTTACCAGAAGCAGGGAAAAAGAAAATAGCATTCCCAAACTCATGATACTGTTATTTAGGGTACAGTTTGAAGACTGGCTCTTGCCTCTGAAATAAAGACTACTGCAGACGCAAGAACACTGAGAGACAGGAATTGTCTCCTCTTTTAAAACCATGCTGACAGCATCAACCACTGTTCAGTTTGGTATCAGGGAGCGTCAGTAGGAGTGAGATACAGTTTACCTTAGTGCATCATGCAAAATACCGCGTCTGCGTTTCCCTGGATTCGCCCCACGAGCATTCCAAAACGTGCACAACAAACCCACATGAAACTCAGATGATTTTCAGATCACGTTACAAAGTCAAAACACAGAGCAGATTCGCAGAAAGATTTGCTAAGGTTCACCAACCTGTTGAGTGAACCCGGGCCCCGTTCCAAGCAAATCTGGATTGATTAATGTTTTCTTTAAATCAATATCACCTGACGTTCTTTGCTACTGATGTGAATCTCAGCTTTTTCTTTTCTCTTTGGAATTTCGCATGGGTTTAAGTATGGAGCTGAAAACAGCCCATGGAATGCACATCCATCTATGTACTCACTGAGGAACATGTAGCACCTTTTCCTGCAGCGCGATGAAATATTGCGAAAACCAGCCTCGACAGTATTTTGCACTATTATTCGCTTTTTGGTAAGGGCTGAAGGTAGGGCTCTTTTCAAACTGTTCACGTGTTTAAGAACACAGCAGTAAAGGAGCTCTTTCTGCCTTTCAAACACGGGACCAAATCGAGATATATTCAGCCATACAAGGAATGGAACCTCTCTCTAATGGACCCCCTGAAATCAATGGAACTACTTATGGACTAACACACCATTACCTATTGCGAGTAAGAGCTACTGTAAATAAGCTTTGGAAACCGTATTCTAGCTACAGTCGCGCTTGGCGGTTTGTAATATTCCAGCGCTTGCTAAATATAAATAAATGAAATAAAGTGGGAGATAGTGATACTCTGATTTCTGTTAGCACTGACTGTACATTTGTTCCAAGTGTCTGAGCAATCAGAACACTACATAAATACCTTGCCATGCCTGTGGGATCCCAGGCTAAGTTATAATCCATCACTGAAGCAGGCAGCCGCTCTTGAAGACACGCTAAAGCATTTCTGAGGTTGAATGTAATTCATTGCTACACTCTCCGGTTGCATGTTTATTTCCTCTAGCAGGAAGATGCGGCTACATGCAGAGCAGCTGTATGCTGGAAATTTCACTTAAAATTTGCATCATATTAAACAATTATTGACCAAAGGCTCTGGAATTTATCAGCTGATTTATCTTCTCCTTTCTATAAGAATTCTTCATCAATAACCTTTACATTCAGGAACTCTACCTTGACACATAGCATATCTGTATTTATATCTTAATTTGAAAACTGCAAGAGTTTTCAGGATTGAGCCAGATAAAACCATTTAGATAAACAAGAAGAATCTGTCCCACCATGTCCTCACTGCGCACACATAAGAATATGCATTATGGCTGTATAAAAACCCCTGCTTATTGCATAGATGCTTTATTTATTGTCTTCATTTCTGACTGCTGGTTCCAGACAAACAAAAAACTGAGGAAAATGTTAAAGAACTGCCAAAGATTCTGTTGGAATAGAAAAGGGACAGGAATATTTTAAGACAGACTGTTCCCTCAATTTCTTCTGGCCAATTTGTAGTCCCAGCAGATTTGCACAAACTCTGAGCGAGCAGCGAGGCCTGGCAGCGCTGACATGAGCCGAACTCCTCTCGCCTTGTGAAACTCAACCACTGCGACTTCAGAGGCAGCCTTGGCAAAACACAGAGAAGATCAACCCAAAAGAAAAAGAGATTTAAAACTGACTGTACCCTTAAAACAAATTTTTGTCAGCAACTGAAAACGCCCCTAGTGTTTCATCAGGGAACTTTCTAGCAGCTTAATTTTTCCCTTATTTATTTGCCGTTGCACTGGAGCCCATCCCCGGTGTCCTCAGCTCCTGTTTTTACCTTTTACTACCAATTTAGACATCAGTGTCCACTAATGATCTAAAAAAAAGGAATCTTTAATGTTCAGGCTGTAAATATGCCCCTGAGTCCCAAGAGCCCAACATATGTCAAAGGCATGAAGCGATGACCACGAAAGGGAACTCCGCATCTGTGTTTGCTTAGCGCAAGAACGGCAGGACTGACCCGCGGACTGATGTGGCTGTTTAATACGGTCTCTGCAAACCGTTCAATAACATCAGAACTGCTCTTTAATCCTCTTACCAGTACCACTGACGTTATTTCATGTTCTGCTAATTCCAGCCCATCTGCAGAAGAAATACTTGCCTTTCTGGCAAGCCAACAGAGAGGGCCAAATTTCTTAAAAGGCTGCAGCAATAAAGTTCCAGGTATAATTTCAAAACAAGACTTTTTTTCCATCGGAACACTTTTGAATAATCTTATAGTCTGAGTCTCATCTCACTTTTACTTTTGCAAGTCAGGACTAAAGGTAATGCAAGGTGAGGATTAGAGCCCAAACCTCCATGAAATTGAATTTTCTGAAACATATATCCAAGTATATTTTGAGACCTTATCTCCAAAGATGTTCAGATTCAAAAACCTCAATTATTTGGCTTTTGGAAGAATATAAAATGTATTTAAAATAGGAAAAAAAAAAAAAAGAAAAGGTGGGATTTGAGAAGCTTCAGAGGTATCTGTATTTCTACTTTGCAACTTCTTGTCCAGTTTTTGCAATGTTCTCCCCTTTTATTTCGATTTCCTATGAAGAGTTTGTGGCAATCATAAATGGACACAACCAGGTTTTTCACATAGTGATTCCCAATTCAGTGTTCAACATTACAAAACCTACTTAAAATTACTGAAAAAGACAGAAGAAAATGATTTGTTAATAAAACCAATCTATCTTAATGCATTTCCAGAGAGTCACAAAGAGTGCTAGACCTCAAAGGGGAAGGATTCAAGGAAGTGAAAACTTTCTGGCTTTGGAATGAACTAACGTTTTTGATGCTGTACAATCATTCTTACCTCTCTTTGCAGCCTTTGGGGAGTAACAATCCATCCAGGAGAATCAATTATTGAATGCAACAGTAAGAGCCTCGTGCTACCATGCGTGTCATGTCACTGTCTTCTGTCGGAGAACACAAGTGAGTCTGAAACCAAAGCAGACAGGTAGTGTGAATGAACTGCAAAAAACCAGAATATTTCAAAATCTGGAAGACTAGTTAACACCAATGTCCTGCTCAGAGAATGACACATCACAGAAACTGGTTGAGGAAAGAATGTTTCTATATGCAATACACTCAGGCTCCCACTATCACTTAATCCCTCTTCCATCTATGCCAAATTCCAGCTGCAGTCCGTACTCGCCTCCGAAGAACCAGAGCTAATAGCAACGTAACAGTCGTATCTATTGGCTCCTTCGCCAGCATTTCACAACAGATACCATATGATTAGGTGTTAAGTGGGACTATTTGCACTTTTGCTTATGGCACATATAATTATGTAATTCTGTATAATGCCAAAATGACTGTTTAAGTAGCAGCTGCACAAAACAGAGATACTGGTTGGACAGCACAGAAAATACAATCTTAAATAAAACCAGCGCAGTAAAAAATACACACATACATATACATACATATGTGTTTATATACCTTCAGGGCTATCTAATGTGGAATGTTTTTGCAAAAAGGTCACATCAGTGGTTCGTAAGCAGGACTCTGCCCCTCTTCTGGCCTACGAAAGTTGTGCCAGTGACAGCCCAGAGCCCTTACAATACAAACCGTGGTTTGACAGATCCTTAAAACATCATGGATGGAACCCTTGGAGTTCGTGATCTCATCCATCAGCTGTTGCTGGTGTTTGTCACAGAGCAGGCTGGCACTAGATGGCTCCCAGTGGTTTAAGCGAGGTGGTGTAGCACATATTTGTGCACTGAGTTTGCCAGTGCTTTAAGGTTCTGTCTGCAAAGCATCTGGTGGGCAGCACAATGGGTGTAGACAAACCATATACAGCCACCCTCTGTAGAGTTCCTCCTGGGCAATTAAATTAATAATTGTCCCTGCCATAAAAAATACAGAGGAAGGTACACTTAACTAACTTACTTTTATTATTTTTCAGAGGAGATGTGTCCTAATTTCATGGCACAGTAACAGAGCTGCCACGAGATTTGATTAAAGTAATCACAAAGCATCAAGGTTAGTTAGAAATGCTGTTATATTTTAAAATACATCCTTCTAACCATATGGGTAAGGTGGTGGCAGTGGTAGGAGTGTGCCACGGAGGTGCTCTATAGAGGTCAAAAGGAGATCACCATTTGTTTAATTTAAATAAATCAATTTGTTAAACAAGGAGCTGCTGAGATCATACAGTTAGAGGGTGGAGAGCAAAGAAAGATAATTATTTTTGTTTGCATAAATCATTTTCTTATTACTTGGGGATCAGGGTGGTATTGTTTGGGTTCCAGAAAAGAGGGCAAAAGAAGATAAGTATATCAATTTGCTGATCAGGGTTACATGGGATTTTGCTGCTGGGGCTGGAGAAAGGAAAGAAGATCATTATTTTTATTTAAATAAATCAATTTGTTGTGATCAGGGATCACATGGGGTTGTGCCGTTTGCAAGGAAGGCATTAGGAAATTCTCCTTTATGGGTAGTTGTAGAACAAATGTTCAGGCACTACTCTATCAAATGGAAAAAGGACAAAAAAACACTTCAAGACCACAAAGCTGGATTTCTTTTTCTGATTTTTTGAAAGACCCTATCTTTGGCATCTTATATTGGTCTTCAGTTTGAGTTAAAACAATAGCTGTTACACTTTTAGCACAGTGAATCAGGATTATATACAAGCATGCGTGTGTATGTGTATATAAACCATGTATATAGATAATCAGATAGAGCCAAATAGCAGCTAATGGGGCCTGATCCTGCAAAAGCCTGTGTACTTTGAGGCAGTGCCCACTGCAACTACTGGAAAAACTCCGATCGCCTTCCCAGGATGTAGGATCAGTTCTCCAGTGGGGAATATTCATTTAAATCAATGGCCATTCTGTGCGCACACACTTCAAGGGCCTGATATTTGTTGCTTCTTTTCTGAGGCAATTAAAGAAGCTCTGTGTGTAATTTTAAAGGCCCTTCATGAACTAACTGGAAATCTACAGTGCTGAACATCAGTGGACTCATATCCAAAACTAATAGCTTCAGTATCACTGCCAAAAATTGACTAAGCACTCTTTGTGCTGGCAAATGGGGTTCCGTAGGCAGTATCCTTCTATCTGCCTTCAAGGGATAATCTCCTCTTACAAATAAAACAATTGTTTCATTTGCTCATTGCAAACGGTTGAATGAGGCTGCAGAAACGAATCTCACTGGTTTTGAACATTCCCAAGCCAATGGAGTGAGGATGTGGGGAGTGGGGTTTCGATTAACACGTGCTGCTATTTGCAAAACTAGTTTCAAAAATGTATTTTCACAGGTTTGGATGTGACTCATGAAAACTAAGAAGCAAACCATTCCTCTCACTATATTAAAATAAACAGCTCAGATGTAGTGTATGAGTATAAATCTGTATCTGCAGGACCAAGGTGTCCCATATATTACCTTGGAGTAAAAAGAAGGAATATTCCAGTTAGCTCTTTAACAAATAAAACAATGTTTAAGTAATTACAGAAAATAGTGGGCCCCAACCATCCCATGGATGCTTTCCGAGCCAATGGCGCAGTCCAGGGATGAATTCGCGTTTGTAATAAGAATGATAAATCTAACTAAACATCTTTAGTTTTACAGTACCTTAAAGAAGCATTTTTATTTAGTGCAGTCATATATCTCCACATTATTTTGAAGTATGCTTCTTTATTGCTTTTACGTCTTCAGAATTGCCTGAGGAAAGCATCCTTTTCTCCCTGTGTTTCATTGTTGTTACCCTTGTAGAGTATAACATGCACAAACTTGATTATGATTAATTGAGGGCTCCGGCAAATTATGGTTTTATTCCTTTCCATCTAAGTCTTCCATCTGCTCAAGGAAAAAAAAAGGAAATTTAACATTTATAAGGACACTTAAGGCTTTCTGGGTAAATCATCAGAACAACTTGTTCAGCAGTAATGGCTACAGGTGAAAAGTCTTCCTTCGCTCTTACATCATCAACACGTTAACGCATCTCCATCCCACAAGTAAGGCTGAGAGAGGACGATAACTGGTCAAACCGCATTTGATCCAAAATCCTGCTGCAGAGCTGGAAACTGCGAACTGCATCAAACCAGTACGGAATATTGCTCAATTAGATCCTGCCACCAAAGAACCACTTAAAGCACCAAGTCGGTAAATATAAACACCTGTGTCCTTCGGCGTAATGCATGTAACATCAGGCACGCTATTTATAAGAGGCTCTGTTGAAGTTCTTACCCAAGGTGATGCAGCTGCATATACCAGTCCATTAAGCCTGGTGAACCACATCAGATAAGGCCCTTCCTCCAGGGTTTATGATTCAGGTATAAATGCTTGCCATCCCCTGGAAACTGGCAAATGAGGTTGCACTTGGCAGGCTGGGTTTTTTCTTAAAAGGATGAATGACAGAAGCAAGAAGTCATGCTTAACTTGCGCAAAGGGGAGGAGGAAAAGGCAGGGCTTTTTCATTTAAAGATGGCCTTGTTCTCCAGCCTTGTTAGTGCACAGCACAGAGCGGCGCCTTTGGCTGACGAGAAAGCAAAATTATTGAGGAATTTGCTCCTCTGAGACCACAGAGTTGAAATAACAAAACGCCAAACAATTTTAGCAAGCAGAATGCAGATACAATTGGTCTTTAAAAGGCTGGTCTGGACAGCTGGTGGCACAGGGACAGGGGCCGCGAATTCGTGATAAGGTCAACATCAGTGGCATTTTTCTTGCTCGGCCAATAATGTGAATTGAGTTGTTGGCCTTGGGCCAGGCCCCTGTGAAGAATGCTCCAAATGACTAACACCACACCACACTCTTTTTGAACTACCACCGAAGAAGACGGGCTAAATCTGCACACCTCGTGCTGAAGCGAACTGCGGAGCACCGGGGTGATCTCTCACTGTACATCAGCCATAAAGGTGGTGACTCCAGCAGGAGGGATAATCCTCATCACCAAAGACAAGCGTAAGCATGGGTCTAATTGCCTGCAAAGACGACATCTGATGACTAGCAGAGAAGTCACTACGGTGTTCCTGCACGCAGGTGGACAGAGTTGAGGCTAAGTGCCAAAACACAAGGAGTCTGTGGTTCAACTGAACCAAACTAGATTTAGAGGCAGATACAGGAGCTGCACTTCCTCTGCCAACGTTTGCAAAAGATCCTTGTCAAAGATGTATTGACAGCAATGCTGTAAAACCTCTCAGCAGCAGGCTAAAGATTAAATTCTCTGGTAGCCTCACAGTAGATGAAGAAACCACTTGGTGTAAGAGACGTGGGGTTTTGCAGCAAAACCAATTCTGTGGAAAGGGCAATATGGATCAAGTGTCCTCCACAGAAGAGTGAACAACGTGCAGAGCAACAGATAAATGCCACGTGGCTGGTAATAGAGAGTCACTGCCCGTACTACAGGAAACATCACCAGCAGTCACTGCTTAGCAAGAAAGGACGTTCTATTTATCGAGTCCAAAAGGGTTTTATTTCCAGTTGAGCCTCCCTAGATGTTGATCAAGTCACTTCAGCATGTGGATTTCCAGGCTCACACAATGGAGAGGCTGCATTTACCCACCAATGCACAGGGATCTCAGTAAGAATGATCCAGCAGAGACTAAACTTCTCCAGTAATATATATGGCCTCTTCCTGCTGTAATGACACAGCTAGGCTGGAAGTGAGGGTTGTCTGACGACCTCACCCTTCCAAGAAGCAATCCACACACCTCCAGGCCCAAGCAGGACATCACACATAAGATTTGGTGAGTAAAGTAATCTGGTGACAAAGCTACTGGTCAGAAACCCCTGGAGATGTTGTCCCAGCTTGCTCTGGGGACTACTGAGGACTACATAAGCGTCCTCCTCCCCTCCCTTTGCTCACACATTATGTACACACAAGGGCACAAGAGTTAATTCAATCTCCTGTGGGAAGCTCTGCATGAAGCCTCTTTAATTGGGCTTTGTGCGAGTGTGTGAATCTCATCCTGATACTTCCAGGGTACGCGGGGAAACGTTAGAATGGCAGCACAGCAGAAATGGAAAATGCATTATCATTCATTGGCAGCAAATAATTTATTTGATATCCGCCATCCTTTCTCTTTTTCCTGCTGGCTGTGTTTGTGATTGTATGTGAAATTAATTTCTGAAGAGTTTAGCTAATAATTATTGGTGAGAAAATCCTGTCAGTCTCTCAAGACAAACAAGAAATGGTCCCGGCTGACACAGATTGTGTATCACATGACTATCCCATTTTTCTGATTTAATAAATATTAATCTTTCTCCCTTTTAGGTGCATTGTGCAACATTTTTTTATCTTCTGATTTGACATGGGAAATGACCAGTACCTGCCAAAACTACTCCTAATATATAAAAGGGCAAATTTTCCTTATTTCATTTCAAGACGAGACATTTTTCAAATTAAAATTAATATGCACACAGATTATATCTTCCTTTACACAAATCTATGCAAGATGCTGCTTAGGGTGTGCCTATTTTCCTAACCGCAAATTCTTCTAACATCAGATAAACGAGATTTATTGTTACATTCCCATTTTATCTTCTAAATTTTGCCTAGTGGGAAAGCGTGAAGGAGACAGGTGACCCCCCAAAAAAAATTGTAGAAAATGATCTTACATCAAGGCACTCGGCAGAAACTCAGATGATCTCTTGGGAGTTGCCAATCTTGCCGAAGATTTTCCTCACTGCCTTGAGCAAAGCGCTTTCCTTCTTCGTGCCTCAGTTTCCGAGCTGTAAAGTAAGAGACAGGAAGGGATAATAGTTCTTTCTTTGCTCCTTCTGTCTTATTCCGACTGCAAACTCTTCAAGGCAAGTCTGATTATGCATTTAGCAGATGGGGGCTCCAAACTCAGCTGGAGCCTTTAGGCATTACTATAGTATAAATAACAATAATGATGATGGAGTGTTAAAATAGACAGAACTTGTTCTTTGTTCTCCCTAATGTGAATCAAACTGTGGCTGGACTTACATTTCACACCACCAGCTAGTTTATTTATGAGAGGATTTATCAGAAGTGGTTGGGTTTAATTTCCTCTAATTCACACTGGATGAAAAACGGCAACTGTCTGATTTTAATCTATAACCCGACGATAGGGCTTCCCAGAAATAACAAAAATACCACATTCGAGGTATCCAAACAGTTGCTGTAGGAGCACAGCGCAGGCTGGTGACTCCCGCTGCCTCACACCTCTGCTCCATCCCCTCCCTGCCCCGTCTCCTCCAACGACATCTGCAAAGGCCAGAATCACTGAAGCAGGAGATAAATTATTAATGGTAATAAAAAGAATTTCAGGAGTTCAAGTGCCTTCCTCGGCACGTTGAGTCACAGAAAGAAAGAGTTAATCTTTTGTTCTTCGACTGGCCTTTTTCTTTTTTAGCCAAGTGGATACGTGTTTGTGAAGCTGCCTTTTCCAAGGTGGAAGGAGGAGGGAGAGGTTGTGAAAAAACACTGTCATTTTCAAATGGAATAAATGCATGAAGTCAAATATAAATGTGCATTGACAAGCTCACAGATTATCGTGGGGTAAAAAATAATAATATAAAAAAGATGAAATTCCTTTTCAAACCAATAGGAGAAAGATTCAAAAAGCGGGGCAATCAATACCACCCTGTGATCAACAGGAAATGCTGGGAATAACTGTATATCATGTGTGGCTTCAAATTTACAACCAGGACATATAATCTCATTGTAAGAAGAGAGTCAAGTTCAAGAACTTAGCCTCTACAGTAAAGCTCTCATTTTAACTAAAGAAGCCGAGGTCGACGGCCTCTCAAATGAAACAGATAAGGCGACATAGGGTTCTTGTCAGAAACAAATGTTATGTCTCTCCCTACTGAAAAGCTTAAAGATATTATCAGCAAAAGCCTAGTTGGGCCTGAAATGGGTCCCAGAGAAGTAATATTAACCAGGCTCCTGGCAGATCATTTATTTATCTCAAGCTAAATTCAATAAAGAGAGCCATATATAAGTGAGGGAAAATAATGCAGCTGCTAGTAATTTATCACTGGATGGAAAGTCATTGTTATCCTTATCTCTCCAATGATGTTCTATTTCCAACTGGTAATGAATTATGGGGCTTGCCACATCTTTACTATGTGACAGGTCAACACTACCTCATGGGTACTGTACTGTATTTATGCAATCGATAGAGAGTTTGAGGAGAAAATATTGGCAACCATTTTGTGCGAGTGACCTGGAGCTGCACGGCCTTGTGATGGGTGGTGGTGGTCAGTGGGAAGAACAGCCTTTCTATACTCCTTTAAAACAACGATTCCTCTGAATGCTTTAAAAGTATTTTTCACTTTGCTCTTTATAAAGGCAAGCATGTGAAGTGAACCACTGGATTGTTAATTATAAAGCATTCTCCTCATTTAAGCTGGCTCAGCCACCAAAGGGATCTTTTCTGTTCCTTTGTTCCACTTATTAGAGGGATTTATTAAATCAAACTTCAGTACAGACTTATCCAAAATTATTTGTGCCTGTGGTGTTCGGGGCATGGTGGAGGCAGGAAGAGCAGAGGTTTGGCCAGGCTGCTGCTGAGATGTAAGGGCAGGCTAACGAGCAGCGCCGGGCGCCCTGCAGAGCTCCCAAATTCCACGCAGAGCTTTAAGGTGGAAGCCACAGAACTCAACATTGTGCTCACCTTCCTCAAATCAACTGGGAGGGACTCTCCCAGCACGATTCCTGCAACAGAAGCAGTGAAAACCAGTGCTAGCTACTGGGTGGCTTCAGGGGGAAGAGCCCTGCTGTAGGGACGCTTGGCAAAGGTACGGTTTCTGGAGTAGTCCCTTCTCTGGAGCCCTTCTCCCATCCCCAAACCAAGAATGTCCATGTTTCCTCTCTGCTCTACTTCTCCCCATTGGGTTTGGCTTTCATTATTCACAAGAAGGGCTCACGAGGCCTGAAAAGTTTGGATTTATACTAAAAAATCCAGAAATACACTTTTTAAATTTAATATGGATTGGGGAGGGGGTGACTAAAAAATGTGGATTTTGAAAAACACCTTTTGAAAAAGAACAAAGAAAATTCCCAAACACATTATAATTTAAAAAAAAATATTTTAGAAAAAGCAGCCTTTTGTCATTAAAAGTGACCAAAGGAAAAAAAACCAAACACCACAACCACATCTTAGCCCAGATCTCATTTCTAGATTAGCTCACCTCTTCTTCATACCATGTAGTTCCCTGCCTGCCCTTCAGCTGCCTTCTCCATTGAGAAACAAGAGACTACCCATTTGTGGCCACAGATTGTTTCAAGGACTAAACAATCCAGAAAAATCTCATTTTGATTGTTTTGTTTTGTTGGGGGGGTTTTGTGGGGGGGGTTTGGGGTTTTCTGGGTATTTTTTGTTTGGTTTTTTTAATTAGGTAGGAGGGTAGAAAAATACACCTCCCTCCAGGCAGAGTAGGGACAAATTTTGAAAAACAAAGGGAATGACACTTTCTGTGAAGAGAAGCAGCAGCCATGTTGATGGTAAAAGTTACCGATTTAAACAAAACATGGATTTTTAGTCTCGCAAGGGGATGTGCAGACGAGTGGAGCCACTGCTGCAGAACCCACAGACCTTCCTAAAAGAGCACAATGGGACAGGATCGTACCTGTGTGACATCCAAAGGAGGAAACGAGAGGAAAAGTAAAGCTGTCTTTTCCCGTTATTGTGGGAAAAGGAAATTTGGCCACACTGGCCAGCTAAGGTTCACTTAAATAATGCATGAGGTGACCTAAATGATATGAACTAAGGTGGTTAAGATTAACGCAGATCAAAACCAAAGGCAGATAGCTCTACCCATTGTTCAATAACGAGTGTGCTTCCTGGTCACAGAGACATACTGTGCCTTCTGGCATGCACGCATGTGTTAATATGTCTCTTTGGCTCCGTATGTTTAGGAAAGTCTTAGTAATGGAAAAACAAGGATGTTGTAGGTGAAGGCTGAAGTCCTTTGGCAGAGCAGCGTGTGCAAGAGCTTGACCAGAGCCTGCTGGATTGTACTTCGGTGGAGCCCGTGATAGCAGCCTGTCAGCTCCACGAGCACTAACACTCATTCACAAAGATTCAGAAAGTCAATGAGAGCATTACCATATCCTGGAGTAAATAACGGCGTTTCCCCACGTACCGACTGAGATATAAATTCCATATGGTTTGGCTGTACCAGAAGGGGTCTTGCCCAGATCACATTAACATATGAAAGCCCTGATACTTTCATAATCAATTAACTCAAGGGGTCATCTAGCTGATGCCAGGAAGATCTTGCCTTTCTTTTAATAGTTGAGAAAGTATAATGGACTTTTACAATTTAAGCAAGTAATGTAAATAGCAAAAAAAAAAATAAAAATCCAGGTGTCATAACTCATATAAACCAAAATAATCCAGAGAAATATACCCCTTGAAATCAACTATTGACTTCTGAGTCTATCATAACCAGCAAGGAGCCCGCTGCTTATCAGATACTCTTTCTCATGTAGTCTCAAACACACTGTCAAAATTGTGCACAGCTTCTATCTCCCAGGCCTTCTACTTACATACCAATCACACAATTTGCTTTTTAATTTTCATTGTTTGCAGTCCTATCCCAAAATTTTTAAAATTAAAAACAAAAAAACCCCTAAAATATCGACTTAAAACTAGTTAGGTTTACAGAGGTACAGTCTGGTAAGAATGATGTATGTGTTTAATAATATGTTCCCTGGCTAATAAAATACTAGATTATTTTTGGACTACAGAATTTAAATGGAAGGAAGTTTAACCATTAGGAACCTGTTTACTATTACCAAGAGAATAGCCAGTTGGCAGGTCAATAGCTATCCGCAGAAATAAAGAACCACAGCAGCCACCTGTGCTTTAGGCTTGTCCCTGTTAGGAAAAAAATAAATGAAAGGGCAAAAACCAAGCAGCAAAGCTAGAGCATGCTGGGACTTTTTTTTTTTTTCAGCTTAAAATTAAAAAATAGAGGACATTGCTCTGGGACTACTGATTTCAGAGTTCAGTGCAAATGACAGCCAGCTCTTCAAGGCTATTTAAGATAAAATGGGTAGCAAATATCTGCATCAAACTTTTTCTCTAGATAAACAATTGAATCTGAAGCATGTTGAAATATCTCAGGCAGGTTCTCCGTGGCATGAGGATTAGCTGTGAAAGGAAGCGTGCAGGCAGGGATGTTTCCCCTTCCTGTGTGAATAGTCCCACCACTGAGCCAATTGGAGATTGGCCATCTAGAGTTGAAAAGGCCAGTAGACACCTGTGTCAAGTGCATCCTTCCTTTACCAGATGGAAATAATTGGAGCCTTGAGAAAGTTCTCACTTATTGTCATTTGAAAGGGTCAGAGAGAATCACACCTGCAGAAGAGCTGCACTGTGTGTCTCACAGACCAGCGCACGCCGGGTAGAATCACGCTCCCAGTACATCAGCGGGACTTTTGTTGTGGAACTGGAGGATAAGGCTGTCTACTGCCAGCAGTGAACATTTTCAGAGGCAGTGAAATCTTGTTCCTAGATAATCTAAGATGACATCAATCCTGAAATTAAGTGCAAAGTAGAGGGGTTGTCCCTCTGATTTCTTATTTCCACATGAAGACAATTTTTCCCACCTTTACCAGCCAGCAGTGGTTAATATGCTTTTCTGTCCTAGAGACTTCATGTCCCTATGTATGTATGTACTATATTGACATTTACATATCATTAAAAATTAATTAGTATCATGTGGTGATTCAGAATTCTCCAATATAAACACAGAGAACAACTGTATTAGTAAATATAAACAACATTTTAAAGGCAAGTACCCTACATAACTTGTAAGATGCTCCTTATTAAAGACACAGAAACATTACAGTCCAAATATCAGCTAAATATTGAACTATTTGATGCTTAGGTGATGGATAAACCTGCAAAGGATTTAATTTTTTTTCTTTTATTTCTTTCCAATGAAACACCAAGACACTTGAATTCAGTTCAAATATGGATAGTCCAAAGATGTTCCATTTCTCAGAAAGAAAGACACTTTCATTTAGTAAAAACTGGACTAAAAAAAGCAGTGGAGAGGCCTAAAATTACCAAAGAAATCATTATAATTGATCCAGTCAAAAATGGGGCATGCTAATTTTTTTCAGAACATTTCCTGTAATTACAAATTTTCTATTATTAGATACAGGGGAAATTTAGGAAACCACTTACTACTTGGTTTCCATTTTAAGGGCTCTGCATGTTGTACAGATGCAGGAGCAGCACTTGGCAGAAGAACACTCTTGTGCTCCTGAACCACTTCCTGGTGAGGGTTCCTAAAGGTTTGTTGAAGTCAAACAACACCCAGCCAGTTTCATACCAGTTATCCCATTCACAAGCTCACAGTGGCTTAACAGCTGTTACAGATATTAATGGCTAATCAATTGCTATTGACGCAATTATTCTTCTCATCCACAAACAAAGTCTTAAATAAATGGGCAAATATTAACTTAGGCACCAGCTGATAAGGTTTTCTTCACCACGCTTGTGAAGTGCAGGCTTCCCTTCTGAACTTTGATAAGATGTTTACAGGGTAGTAAAAAAAAAAAAATAGAAAACAACTAAGTTGAATGACTGCTGCTACGGGCAACCTTTATTTCACTGTCACAGGACCTTAACCTGGAATTGTCCAATGTTACATAATGTTTTGGTACCCTGTCCCCTGTTCGTACGCTTGAAAGATGGCAAGTAGTAACAGCTCTCGTGGCTCCGAGCCAGCACACCACCCAAGGAGCCCTTCAGCAAGCCCTGTGACCAAAGGAAGCCCTGCCACAGAGGTCCAACATAACAAAGAAGGCAAAAGACGACGTTGCCGGCAGTTTGCTGCTTGCCCAAAACACTATTGCCAAAGGGCTCGGCAAAAGTTGAGAGCATCATTCTACAGCTCCTGCCATGTGTTCCAACAACGAGCAACCAAGCACAAGGCGAGGCATGAAATCTGAATATTGGGACACCATTTATCAACACAGAAACGAGCACAACGATCTCCACAAACTTTCAGACAGACAAGCTCACCGGGGTTTGACTGGCCAACAAGGCGACAGGTCTCATTAGGCAGAGATTGACTGCAGCACAACCAACAGAGATGAAGACGCTCTTTCCACACACACAATACACTTTTTTTTTTCTTTTAAAGCAAATTGTCAACTTTCAGTTCTGTGCCAGCTTGCTAAACAGTATCAATTTTTTTCAGAATCAAGCCTTCAAATATATAAGTAAAGAAACACTTCAACCGCTAGAAAAATTATGGTTTTGTGTAACATAGGAACTTCACTGCAAATACTTAAAAGAAAAAGCTCCAGCTCTTAGGGTGTCTTGTTTTAATGTGATATTTCTTTAAATTCTGAAAATACATGTGCACTGACTTATAAAAAATAAATATCAATATACGCAATTCTTAGTCTCATCTGAGGTAATATGGGATTTGTGGAGGGAGACACCATTATATTTTGCTTCCTCTTCTCGTACAGCCTAAATTCTCTAAGTCAGATAATTGATCCGTGAGAACAAGCCAGGATGGGCAGTAAACTACCCAGGGCAAACTCCCTGCCACTTGAGTATTTAAATCAAGGTTGAATCTATTTCTAAACTACGTGTTCTACCTCTACCACAAGCTCAATGAAGGAATCACTAAGTAAAATCCTCAGGCTTATGGGAGTCAGCCAAGATGATTATAACGGTTCCTGCTGGCCTTAAAAAACAGTAATATAGGTGAAACAGAAACGATGGCTGAAATTCATCCACGTGCAAAGCCATGTGATAAAACTTTGAATAGAATTTCAGCCAAAGTGCTTAGAAAGTCTTAGGCCACCCTGCATCCAGTGAGATTTTTAGGGACAGCCCCCTAAACTACACAAGGAGAAGAACAGCTATGTCAATCCTTATTAAGGTTTTGTTTTGCATACTGTGAGAGGAAATAAAAAGCATTGCCTTCTGCCCCAGGGTTGCCGCTGGAAGAGAAAGACCAGCTGGGACCTCTTGTGGAATGCAAAGGAAGCTTAACATTTATCTGCTTTTGCTCTTGTTGGTATTTCTTGGAGGAGAATTTAAAATGTGCATTTCCAAGAAAAAAAAAAAAAAACTCTGAGGAAGCTCTTTTGACCTACCAGCAAGTTTCAGAAGGGCTGGAGTCAGTGGTGGCTTTGCTGCCTATCCTCTGGGCCCACAGAGTAGCCAGTCCCTGGTGAATAACGCGAAGGCGCCAGCGTAGGAGGACACGCACCTTGCAGCCTGGTACGTGAGAAACTGGTCTGTGAAACCCAGTAACTTCTCCATTTCAATAATGCCTATTGTAGAATAAAATTTATCAAGGGAAATGCTGACTCCACAACTCACTAACATAAATCATCTGTTGAAGGGCAAAACACATGAAATTGCCTTGAGATCTGGAGCAGTTTGGGAAGCGTATGATTTTAGCATATTGCCTTTGGCCAAGGCTAATTGCTGCCTCCTGAAAGGGGCAGGTGCCCACTGCTCCTCCTGCACGGACACATGACCCGGGTCAGTGGGCAGGAACTGGCCACAAATAGATTCACACAAACTGTCTGTGGCTATTAGTAAACACACAGGTTCCACCATAAAGGGATTATATGACTCTTTTCCTGGCGTCTGGAATGCGCGTTAAGTTACCCAACAAAGGAAATTATGCAAAGATAGCCCCAGAGGCAGAATAACCATGATCCGCTCCTACTTGTGAATACTGGGCAAATACTAACTAGCCACAATTAATTACCTGCCTCTGCTCGTTTTGTTAAATGATCAAAGTAATACATCCACTGGTTGCACATGAATGTGACTATTTGTACAAAATCTCATTTATACAGTAGCGGCGCAGGGCCGGATCCTGCAGGATTTGCCATTATTCACATGCAAGTCGCCTTATTGAGGCAATTGCTTCTAATTATTTAGCATCAGGAGCGTAGGACGTAGCCTGACTTCTGCAATATAAAGGTGATAAGGATATACAGCAGAGCAAGGGTAGAATCAATTGCTCTTAGATTTCTTCTCTTCCTCATCGGCCCACCTGACACACATGAAATATTTGTGAAATCAATTTCAGAATGACCAGACGAGGTACTGGAAGTACCACAGTCAGTTCATCAGTTGGCTCTTCCAGGAACACTTCAGGAATTAGGATGGAAGCGTATTACTTCCTTTCCCACAGGATAACTGCAGTGAATACAATACCCCTTGTTCTGAGAGATCCTGCCGCGCACGCTGCCGCACACACTCTATCAAACGATCATCGTTTGCCCCCTTTCAGCAACAGCTGTGCAAAGGACCACCACAAGAGCTTAAACTTTCTTTCCTCATTTCTTCAGCAGCGTGCGGTGTTTTGAATCAGTGCTGAATCACGCTGAGGTCCTTCAAAATCGGTTTTTGTGGCTCCACTACCCACACGCGGTTGTAGTTACCCCCGCCAAGTGTAGGTGGTCAGTTCGCCTCTTGCACGAATCAACCAGAACTGCGGCTCTCGTTCCTGACCTGGGCTGTCTGAAAGGAGAACTGTGTTATCAGCCCACCTGGAGCAGGAAACACAGAGTGACACTAACAGGGCTTGGTTCCTGGGCCACTGAAGTCCTCGGGTAGTTTTCTCCTGCCCACAGCCAGTTTGGGAGGCAGACTGTTAGGTTTCCGTCTCCGGCAATTCAGTCCCTGCTCGCTCACAATAAGGCAGAAGTTTCACAGGACTTAGCAAATCCAGCCCACGGTTTCGCTCTCCTTATGAGAGCTTTGCGTATGCTCTCCTGGCAGGGAAAGAGGAAAACTTTGCAATAAAGGTACGGAATGAGGTTCGCCAAGATTTTTGATAAAAGTGCGGACAAAAGGAGCTCTACTTAGTGTCAGCGCAGCCCCTTTAAAATGCATGCATGAATATTTATGCAGTTTCCCTTTCTTTCAAGAATTGTTTGTTGCTCTATTTGATCATAGCACTTCTCCAGCTCCTAATATTTTTGGATAATGTCCTTGCCTTCATTTGTAATCACTCTTTATTCGGTGTAGAAGATGGATTTTTCCAATTTTGTGCTATTATATACCTTAGCATGGAAAGGATTAGATGGGTTTTTCTTTTTCCTTTTAGTCCTTATTTAACTGCTTGTGAGCTTCAGGGATTTATATCCCAGTAGGTCTAATTCCAGGATTATAGGTATCTAGATATCCAGTAAATCATTTAGCAGCATATAGGTTTAAGGCAACTCCAAATAACCCCTCCAGTTAGCTCTCCAGCTAAAACCAGAAGTTAGCTAGAAGCACTAGATTTGAGCAAGAGTTATAAAGGAATCACTAATTTAGAGTCTGATTATACTCCCTTCAAAGGCACAGATAAAATTTATACCCACTTCAGTGGAAACATGGCAAGGCCTTCAAATCCTCTTGCTTTAGACGCTTTCCCTCTTCCCAGCCAAACACCAATCAAAGCCTCCTCCTCCTCTGATTTAAGGTTCAGCTCTCATTCCCATAACTGTTGCATTTATATTTAGATAAACACTGTCAGGTTGAGTTGACCTAAAATTTAGATTTATTAAAAATGAAATAGAATGAGCAACAGAAAGCTTTCTGTATTTGTTTTTCTAAATTCCAGTGAAAGCAGCTTCTCGGTTTGGACTTCAATTTTCCTTGGCATCATCTACAGCCTGAACATTGCAGCACTGTGCTCCTACGTGAAAACAAACAGGGGACAGACAAATCTGAAATTAAGTTATAGGTTTTCCTTGTTTGGGCTTAGTGAGAAGTAAGCGTGTGGCATTAAAGATCAAAAGCAAATCTGGTTTCTTAGGATCTATCATTCAGAATAATTAAAAGCAATAGTAATAGGAAAGATAAGGAAATCACTGCTTTTAGTTGTGCCTTTTAATTTGCTCGTGCCCCTTTAAAGATGGCAGGGTGAGTGAGAAAGGCTTTGCCCTGGCAGAGCAGTGAGTACAACCAGGGATCGGCGCCAGTTCTCACCAGGCGTGTCTGAGGGTTCGTCATGCTGCGGTTTTGGGAAGGCATTGTCCCACTGGCACCAACACCAGTGGCGCTGGGGAGACACAGGTGTTTCCAGGTCAGCTTTCTGGTTTGGTTTGACATGCACGAAGGTGTTAAATCCATCATTTGATATATTCGTAGCACCGGCCGGTTCTCTCCAACCTGTGCAAGAAGGTGCTTTTGTACCCGATGGTCTTCTTGCAGTAGAGAGTATCATGGAGCAGGATTCTGTCGAGTGCCACAAACCGCAGCACGGAGGCCACTCACCACACACAAGGAAAGAACCTGGTTGCTCTGACAGGGCCTGGAAGAAACCAGGACTGCATCTGGGGTGTGGTAAGGTGATAAAACTGAGCATCCCTCCCACCCTTAAGGGTAAGTGCTTGTTTAAACTGTCTTTATATTGGGTGTGTCAGAGGTGTGGGCCTAGAGGATCTGCCATAGCCAGAATTAACATGTGTTCTTCTCCTGAAGAACAGATATAAAAAGACCTTTCCAGACAGAAGCTTTTTGCCCACGTGAGTGTCAACACAAGAGTTCATTTCAGGCAAGTTCTGTGGTGGAGAGAAAGGTAAGGTTAGGTGAGGAGCCCTTCCCATCAAACCAAACTTGAAGGAAGGCCAGGACTGCAGGGCTGGATTAGGACTGGGCACATCCCAACACAGAGGGTGGTGAGTAAGATGCATCACCTCAAGGAGGCACTGATTCTCAGTAATGCACCTTACATTTGCAGTTCTCTTACTCATACGGGATGGGAAGGTGGGATTTGAGTATGCACCACCATCCTATGCACTGGCTCAGGCAATTAGGCCAGTGAAGGAGACGAGCAAGGAATCACAGTTCTCCCTGCCTCCATGTCCATCCTGCAAGGAGAGGGCAACCAAGCAGGTAGACTTGTTTACTCCTGCATGCCTGGATCCATGGGCCAGATAGCCAACAAAGGGGACACCAAAGCCTTCAGTTCATTTCTCTTTATCTCCTGCACAAGAGAAATGAAGTCATCATGTAGCCTTCTTTTACTGACCACTCAATCTCGTCCACAAGCCATTCCCTACCTATGGCCACAGCATGTTCAGCTCAATCCTTTTAAACGGGCTTGAGGAAGTTGATTTATAAATGAATGGACAGTGAACATGGAGAAATAACACATTCCATTGGTGCCATGTCACCCTGGTCCATCATTCATAAAATTTCATGTATATCTAGACCCTGTCAACAGATGTCCCTCAAAGAGCATGCAGGATCAGCAGAGTCTGTAGTCTCAGAAACAGACAACATCTAAATCCACCACCAATTCAGTAACATCTCTGCCTGAATATGATAGATAAGGATTTCAGGAAGGCACGTCAAAGATAAAAGGAAAGCTACCCCTTGCTCTTGTTTAATTTCCCTTCCAATTTCCTAAAAGGCCTGTTGCGGGAATGACTGTCACCAGAAAGATACAGGGCCCAATTTACAGCCATCGCACAGAACTGCAATAAGCAGTTGCAGTCTATAATTTTCAAGTAACACCACATTTATGAAAACTGCAACAATCCCTTTTGCCGTGATTTGTGGACTCTGATGGCGGAAGAGCCAACCTCTCTCTCAGGCAGCAGAGAGCAAGAAGAGAGAAAGATGAAGAGAAACAAACTGGCTGCTGCCTCAGCATGTAGTCTGCAAAATAAATAAAAACCAGTCTTAAAAAGTGTTAATAAAATATCCGCTAAGAGTAGAAGGGGAGATTAGAGCTGACAAGTTGGCCACAGGGCCTTCTTCAGGCTCTTCCAGTTAGAACTGAGACAAGATGACAAGTTGAGAAATTGAACTATGTTGACATGGCCTGCATTTTCATAAATTTCTTGCTCCTTTTTTTATATTAAAAAAAATATATCTCCAAAATAAAAAGGACAGAATTCAAACAAAGGCCTGTAATACTGTGCAGTTCTCCTAAAGCATCCTGTACCAAGCTTTGGAACAAATGCAAGAGTAATTGAAAGACCCATAATAGACAATGTGTTATATTTATGGAGTAATCACCTCTAATTTTTTTCACCAAGGATTCTATTTGAGTGGAAAGACTTCAGCATGAGTTGGATGAGGTCCCAGATCATCCTGCATTTTTTAGGGAGAGCAGTGTTACTATTACAAGAGCGAACCAGAAAACATAGTGGTTAGAGCTTATTATCTTTTGGGTTCTTTTTTCAAAATCCTATCAAAATCACCAGAAAAACTTGCATTAAATCTAATCCCTTTCAAAAAAAACAGTTAAATTCTTTCTGAACTGGGATTAAAATCACAGCATTTGGGAAACATTTGTGAAGAAACCAGGGTGCTTTCATAAAAGGCTGAAAGAGCAAGCGTTTACTTCCCTTACACCTCCGAAGAGTCAAACTCAGAGTTCCACATTATCACCATTTCACTCACTCTCTGCTTCAGGCAACTTTAATGTTTTAAATCTTTAGCGTCTCCTCTTTTTCCCCCCAAAAGCAACTCCATCATTAAATAAATGATAACTATGCCTCTAGTTTTGCCGTCTGGGAGTTTCTTTCCCAATCCAACATTTGGGAACTGGGAGCTTTTCTCTAAATTGCTCAGAATAAGCAAAGGTAACAAGACAGATTTTCCAATTACATCATTTTGCTTTTATCATCATCATCATCATCATTATTGTCGCGATCTTTTCTTTGGTGTTTCAGGTATTACCTAACCAAGACGTATAGCGCTGCACTGCACATAGTCTGCTTTCACATTTCAGATGAGCACAGCCATGCAGAGATTAGGGATCCAACAAAGAGTTTATCATGAGTGCATCTAGTATTGTTTCTAATCAGCGAACTGCACACCAGCAGCACGACTGAGCTGCAGGCTGGCAGGTTACAGAAATATCCTTCATGCAGTGAGCTCAGGATGTTTCAAGAGAACGGCGTTTCATGAGTTTCAGTCATACTTTCAGCTGCATCGCTGTTTTGATGTTCGCTCCACCTTCTTTGAGGGGGCAGTGGAAGATGCAAATCTTAACCCCTTCTAAGCACAGAGGGCTTGAAAGGCAATAGAATAAATCTGTCCTCACCACGTTAGGCATATTAGGAAAGCAAGGAAGACCCTCAATAGAGAGTTTGCATCCCTGTAACGAGCTCTGCAATCCTAAACCTCAGCAGAAGAACTTCGATCATAGAATAGAATCATAGAATCATTATGCTTGGAAGAGACCTTTAAGATCATCAAGTCCCAGCTCATTAGTCCTCCGGGAGAAACCATGCCTGAAACAGATGACATTTTGGCAAGGTCATTCTTGCAGAACTTTTTGTTAAGGTTGGTCAGAAAGTACACTCACCTGTGCTGGAGCTGGCCTTTAAAAACTGAGAATGCTCTGGGCTGTTGAGAGATCATAAGAGAGCTGGAGCCTGTGCCAGCCAGACTCCTGACTTGAGTCTTCTCAAGGAAGGCCCTGATCACAGTCCATTCATTAGTACTTTAGGCCAGTTTCTGCTTAATGAAGTCTAGCGAGATGGTAAATGATTGTCCCAAGGCTGCCACTTACATACGCTGGACACCTTCTTTGTGCCAGAACGTCAGAGATGCAAAGGGGTGGACTAGCAACAAGCTTTGGCATCCCAGTGACAGTGAAGGACCAGGCAGAGCAGGACAGTAAGAGCTCTCTTGCTCACTGGCTTCAGTCATTTTCTTACCCAAACAACCAGGGCTTCCTCGGACTCTCAGGTGGGACTCCTAATGAAGAAGTTATGTAAGGGCAGAAAGTTTGATTCACCAAGCCGCCACACTGGCAACACATTTACACAACTTCTCCACCCAAAATCAAGAGTTTTAACCTGTAGGGATAATTGCACCCCTTTGGCAAGGGTGGTAGAGAGCGCTTAAAAAGGCAATCAAAGCAGAGAAAAAAGGGAAAGCAACATCATTTTGGATAATTGGAGCAAAGAGGTAATACATATCTCGGTGTCACAGGGGAGATTGGCCAATGCAATATGCATTTATTCTTATCTCAGAATTGTATTTATCAAAGCAAACCATGCTTAAGTTAAAAGGAAGCACATAAATCTTCTCTTATTGTCATCTTGCAACTCACAGCAGCTGCTAATTATATTATAGATCTTCCAGAAGTATGTATAGTAATTACCAGTTTCAGCCACATTATTAGACTTGCAAATAGAGTTTGCTCTTTGCAAGCCTGTCAGGAGCAAAGGGTCAGACCAAAAAGGGGGTAAATCAACGCAGACTCAAGAAATCAAGTGGGAATCCCTAATTGTACTGGGCCTACTCTGATTGGCACTGGATGAAGCCACCACTTTTAAGGCGTACACAGGTTTCCTTGCTGAACTCTTTAATTTTCAGAACCCAAGTTCTGTCAGGCTTCCCTGAGTGGCCAACTCATAGCAATTACCAGGGTCTGACCAGGGCCCAAACTCAATGTATTGTAATCAGTGCAGCCCCCTTTAGATCCTAAAATCTTTCAGAAAGAAAAATTGATGTTATTGTTCTTAAAGTAGGAGTAAGTTCAAGGCCTCTGGAGTGCTCGAGAAACCCTTGTTACTGCATCCATCTGTGGATGAATGGAAGCACCACTTTTTGTCACTTATATAAATAGGCAAAAAGGAAATTCAGCTAAATAACCAGGGTCTGCTTACGCTACCCACTTTCTCCATATACCATAGCTGAAGATAAAAAGTGCTATCAGGCATAAATCTTAAGTATTATTTATATATGCATACATACATGTGAAGAACCGCTTGTCCTACTAATTTGTTCTATTTGTCTGGGTTTCGTATCATCTGAGCACTGACTGGAATTCTTAAACCAACAGGAATTACGTGGGCAAAAGACTGAAAGGCTGGCATGCAAGGTAGAGTTTTCAAAAGCATTACATGACTTATGAGCTGAATTTCCAATATGAAAAGTTATTTTTTTGATAAAGTACTCTTAAGTCCAACATATTCTTCCACAGAAAGTATAGAAGTACTAACATTTATCTATTCAGAATTAAACTTTCTTCCACATTACAAACCCATATGGAATCATTATTGAAATCTCTGTTTCCTCAAAAGGCTGGTAGAAATGCAATAGTGACTAAAATAATAGACTAGACAAATGGTTAATATTTTCTGCTAGGCCAGTTGGGGCATTTAAATACCATGATCTCTTCCCACCTCAAGCACGACTTATTCTGTGAAGCCACAATAATAAGATACAAGTAAGCGTTTATGTTGCGAGTTCTAAATTGCAAAACATTTTGATACCTTTACTGGAAAGGTTTAACATGAATCCAAAGCCATATTACTAAAGAGAATAAACCATACAGTCACTTAAACAAAGACATCTTCATATTGCTTTGCGGGTCCAGTCTCTACTCTTGCAAAGTACTGAGCTCCCTCCATTCTCATTGAGAGTTAAGAGTTGAAATAAAAGTGGAAAACATTCTTCTCTGCCCAGCTGGATGGGCAATGTTTAATGTGTAACACCCTTCTTGGGAAAACAATCTAAAGAAGAGTTTCAAGATTAATATCCAATTTTCAGGCTTCTACACTACTCGGCAATCACTCAAATCTAACAGTGAGCCAAGGGAAAGACTAAAAAGCCAAAGGCCACAAACCTGTTTAAACTAGTATAGCAGGTTCAAAGTTTCCTCTAAGGTCTTGAGCTATAGTTTCCAGATATCACTGAAGTAAAAAACCCAGGCAGCCCCACAGATAAGCTCCTATTTACTCTAGATGAACCGAAGAACTATAACGAGTCACACTTTGGACCTTGTTCTTAGCCATAATTAAACCTGATTATTTTGGTTACTCACTGAAAAGTGACTTCAGTATAACCTTTCAGAAACATTTAAGAGCAAAATGAGCTGCAAAAAAAAAAAAAAAAGAGTTGCTGTTGCTAGTGGGGAGAAAGGTGGTGGGAAAATACTTATGCCTCCTTGCCAAAGTGGAAGCGCATTAAAGCGTCTGCAGTCATTGATACTCCTGTTCTTGCTGAAAACCTAGTGGGAATCCCACTGACTTTGGAGATTACAGGAGAGAGTGCTCACAAACAGAAGTCTGTGTGTGAAAGAAAGCAGAGAGAAGAAAGAAGTAATAATGCAGAGTCCTCACTTACCCATGCTTGGCATCTACAATCCCCTGGGTTGTTACACTGTCTTGACGGGTTTTGGTTCTGCAACTGGATGTGATCCAGATCCTTATGTTCCGACTGTCACCAAGGGGGATGCCAATAGGATTCCTTCCTCTCTTTCCAGCCATCTTACAGGAAAAAAATACGGTACATTTTGAGGAAGGCAAACCATTTAACTGTTCTCTTTTAAATAAAGGACAGTAGAAGTCCATTTTACCATTCAAAAACATCAGACACTGAGCCTAATGATAGTAGAAAAATATTTATTATGCTCCAGTAGCACACAGTTACTTATATGACTGCTCATCCGAAATACCAGGTAGAGCAAAGAGTCTAAACACAGAAGGGGAACTAGCAGAAGAGGAGACAGAATACAGGCTAAGTCAAAAGCCGCGTTTTCAAAAAGTTCATTTCAATGTCAAAATATAGAACCAATTTTCCTTTTCTCAGGGAAGACAAAAAGCTTTTTCTCAGTCTGCAAAATACGTGTGTATCATCTGATGACCTCAGCTGATTAACTGCTGAAATCCCACTCTGCACGTTTACCAAGATCTAGGCTATGACACCTTGCGTCCAACTACTTTTCTCCAGCCTGCGATCCCTTTCCTATAAAAAACTAAACTGACCTTGTTGGTAGTGAGAGAAACCCAAAAGCTTTAAATAAGTATGAAATCATCATATATCTGAAGACGAATATCTGTCCTTTGCAGTCAGATTCGGAGGACCTCATCTCTTGGCAGCTGATAAAGTTGTCACAGCTGGGCAGGATCAAGTTGCGAAAAATGTGTGTTGAGCTTCAATACATTGACTCCAAGGTCATCAAGGAACCAGTTCAAAACAGGAAATATCTCTAACCCCATGCATTATAGAGATTCCATGTAACTTTAACAAGCGCTTACAGTAAATTTCATTATAAGGAACCTCCACCAATATCTAGAGCTGTGAGCTCTTAAAAACAGGGGGTGTGTCACATGATTCTTGGAATCACGGACATGTCTTAAATCGTTATGAGTGAACTGGAGGGGAGAAAGACTGATGCATTGTCCATTATTTTAGCCACATTTCATGTTTTTTACAGAAATTTAATACCAAATAAGTCAGTTTTTATACTGTTGGGTCCCACTGCACCATCTTGGAAGAAAGAGCTGTTCCAAGTTCGACAGGTTGGTGCTTTATTGCATATTCTCAGAGGATTGTCACTGACCTGTCCTGCCCGGCCTGGCTGAGCAGCACGGGTAAACAGCCACTGCCTTTCCCTGCGAGAGGCTCTGGCTGGCAGCTACTCCCGGTTCTGGAAAACAAATTGCAGACCATTATCAGCTCTTCTGGTAATTGCTGCAGGGTGGAAACCGAGAGTGCAATAAATCACAGCATCATTATACCAAGGCCCAAATGGTCTGGCATATTTTTGCTTAAGATGGTTAATAGAGAAGTGGTATAGACTACAACGGTAGATAAAAATATCCTATATTGACTAGTTTGCATGTGGGCTTTTTTGTACTTGTTCATATTATTCATAACACATTTTAAATTAATAAAAAGAACCTTGTGTTTAGCTACAACAGTAACATTTCGCTTCTTAACTCTGTGGGAAGAAAATCCCTCAGTCTTTAAATGTGTGAGCCTTGAACTCTGCACAAGGCATTACATCTATTACAGAGGTACCACACGTAATGATTGTGGGCTAAAGGTTGGTGTATTTTCCTTGTTTGTATTCTGTCTTTAAGGCTAATGTCCAGTGACCAACTATATCTCAGTATTTGCATGGACATCACATTGCTTCCAGTAAGACTTTCATGCCCAGGCAAAAAGAAGCTACCTGGGTCGAAGTAAAGTTCTCTGAAGTCCAATGTAATACATGAACTTCTAAACTCAGATGTTAAAGGAAGGAAGCTGCGAAACCAGGCACTTTCAAACAATCATTAGGTCATGTGAACAGGAGAAGTTTGATGGGATTTCCCTTGGGATATTCCAAGAACACGTACAATCCCAGGCACTGAGCCAAGAGGATCCAAGCATGTCAGTGAGGTGCAAGGTAGGGAGGAGTCAGCAGTCGTGTTCAAAAATATGCATTTAATGTTCAGCCAAGGAGCAACATTAACGGCACTTGTGGATTTGCCAAGTGCCCAGACAAAAGTGCAAGGATGGAGTGGAGGGAAAGGAAATAAATAAAACTGGAGAGGGAAAATTATATATAATAGAATTTTGCTTCTCTCTCCAGTTCCAGACCAGCTCATCAAAGCCAAAAGGTAATTCCACTCATTGCAGTATCTTCCATCTTGTTCAGATTTCACCCATGAATAAGCAACTGGATTTCTACCAGACAACTGGAAACCTACCAAACGCACAACCTCTGACACGCTAGCAAAGCTGGAATTAGATAAAACATTCATGAGAAAGACCCACAGATTTAGTGGATGTGACTTTCATAAACGCTGGTGTTCAGAAAGAGCAGCTTTATAGAAAACATTTCCCCCAGTTTACAGTCTCTGCTGAAATGAGTTTAAACTACCTCAGTATTAAACGTATCTTCTTTCTTTTTCCCCTTTTTTGATGATGGCATTGTTATTATTTTCATCCAGTTAGAAAAATAAAAGGCTCTGCAGGACTTGTACTAAACAGGTTAGGATTATTATAATCAAATTTTGATTGAAATGCTATTAATGATCTGTCCTGGGAATATAAAGTATGATTTTTGGGCTGATAGCATCTTTGTGATGGAAAGCACATTTTTTTAATTGGATTCTTGGAGAAAGTACTGTAAAGCTTGTTCAGTTTATGTTTTAATCCAGACTGCCCTGTGCACATGCATGTGGTTGCAAATATTTAATTATGTTCATGACTACGTTATATACACTTCGCAGGGAAAAAGTCGAGGACAGAACAGCAGACAGGGCAATTTGCCTCTTTTCAACCAAAAAAGTGCAACTAGATGCTGCCACGGCTGACAGTAAACTTGAGACGGAGGCCAGAGGATGACCAGTGCCTGACACACCACCCTGGGCTACCGGCCACGGTGGGGCCAGGCTGCTCCCTCCCTGCGCTTCAGCCAGGAGAATTTTTTCTGACCCTGGTCCAGAAATACACCTCCGCTAGAGGAAGAAGCATTAGGCATTTTCTTCCCTGTTAATATTCACTATTTTGTGCACTGAAAACAATTAGTACCAGCAATACCACTGTGTACACTGGCACTGAAAACAAGAGTCTCGCTTATCTCCAAGGCAGGGCAAAATGCTGTCCCGGAGCGATCCCGAATTAATTGAGAGCTGACAGCTATTTACACCACCAAGGGTTAAGCTGCAGCGTAACTGCTCGTATGACAAGCCGTGTAGCTTCGAACGTTGGACAGTTTACTTCCAAATCTTTTATGCTTTGACAGTCTCCCTAATCATTCAGCAAATAAATTGTGGAAGTTGCCCAAACGGCATTTTCAGAAATGACACTTTTACTGCTACCACCTTCACACCAGCTACTCTGGGGTGACTATTATTTTTGGAGTTGTTGGGGTTTTTGATTATTTAAGGAGAAAAACCCAGGCTGCTGCTAGTACTCCCAACCCAATAAGCGCTGCCTCTTATACACAGACAGTGAAAAACTATTTATGTCATGGAATAGTCAGTGATGGTGGCTCTTATACAACCATCTACCTATGTAAAAGTGACATCTGCTGCTGGTGAGACCTAAGATAATATATTCAAATGCAGTCCACTTGCTACCACTTTCACATTATTTCAGTGTAATCATATTGCTCAAATTAAATGAAAGTCAAAGTAGAACAGTATGTCACGTCCAATCTGAATTTCTGGTATCAGAGAAAATATTGTAAAAATGTACAATTCACAAAACTTCTCTTTGGACAAAAACGTTTTGCTGATTACAATTATATCAACAAAAATGCAATTCTTATTTACAAGAGTGGATACTGGCAGGGGAAATGCTAAAACAGCTTTGCTAATTCCAACACAGTCAGATATTCCAGTTTGCCAAATACCTGCATTGATTTCTGAGTGTCTCTCTCCAGCGTTACCCTTATGGTGACCATTCTCACCTCTAATGTTATTGCTGAAAAACAACTTATTGTGACAACATTCGACTAAAACCAGCAGCCTCTTTTGGCATTTGGGCCGTGTCTGAACTGTAAAAGAGGCAGAGTTTCCTCAATCGACTCACATTCTTCCATTCCATTTTAGGCCAAAATCCAGAAACACATCACAACTTAATCCTCTTCTCTTTTTATTGTGGAAGGAACCCAGGTGCATGAGCTGGAAGGGAACTTAGATGGATGCCCGTGGCACTAGGATCTCCTGGCACGCTACGGCTTTTGCAGGCCTTGCAGTACCTAGTCTCAGATATGAGGGTGACGGGTGCTGCAGAAACCCAGAACACCTCAGCACCTACCACAGCATTATCGCAGCTGGGGAGCTGGACAGACTGGATGACATCTATAGCTCCCATCTAGTTCCGCCTTCTTCCCAGGCAGGGCTATTGCCAACCATAGATCAGACCAGGCATGGCTCTGTCTGGCCAAGTCCTGAAAGCCTCCTTAGATGGAGATTCCAGGTCTCTCTGGATTCCTTCTTCTGGAGCTGCGCTGCCCTCTTAAATACAGCAGGGCATGGGAAGAGCTGGGTAGTTTAGCAGTGCTCACAGAACCAGCCTTCCTGGCCACAGTCTACATACGTTTACTTAGAGCTGTAATCAGCTAATAAAAGATTTCTAATCTCTGAGCTGCATAAGAGGCATGGTATTCCATGGACAGTGATTGAAGCATTTATCACTTTATCACTTGTTTTCCTTGCTGAACAGAATAATTTATCTGTAACGTCACCTGGAGAATGGTGGGTGTTGTCAGAAGACCAAGGTCCAGCATCAGAGCATGTAACAAACATTAACCACTTCATCCCACTTCACTGGGCACTATTTTAATTTCATTTTTTATTGAGCCTGATTATTAGTTTACGACAGGCTGTAAATTATAAAAGCAGCAAACCAAGATCACCTCCTACAGGCCAAAGAGGGAGAAGACTTTTTTCCTTCACAAGAATGTCTCTGTTCCTGAACCCCTGCGCTGCATTTCTAGTTTCTGCACCTTTAAAGAGCACGGAGGCCAGCAGACTGATCTAGCTGCTGAACTGCAATTATTTATCTTAGCATTAGATCATTATGGTAGATTACCTTCTAACACTTTGAATTTGGGGGTTAAGAGCAGGTTTCCCCATATATGTGTACCAGCCAGTACAATAGGGCGCTTCAGGAAATCAAATGAAAGGACCCATTAGACATCTGCCCACTTTGTGCAATCAGAAACAACCTTTGCACATGAATCAAGATTATTTTTTTTTTAATTTCTTGGAATCCTTTTCTGCAAAATGGGGTTTATGCAGGCTATTGTAAAATACTGTGGGGGAAAGAGCACATTAGAAGTATAATATATTCTCTTTACTGATCATGATCTGAGAGTTGAAGTGTGTTTGAAACATTGTGTTTTGCAATCCAGTCTGTGTGATGAGTGATAAGTTATATAGCCATAATAAACAGTAGCGATACAGAAAATGTATTACATTCGGCACAGCCCTATTTGCATTGCAAAAATCCCTATTTAGATTACAATGAACTCTAAATTACAGAGTAAACAAGTTTTGGCTACATCTTGAGGCCCAGCAGGGAGGAAGGTATCATTTGCCACCCCAGCAGAGGAATGCTGTTTACATCCAGCTGGACTGTACTTGGAGACTTTGCAGCTTTAACACACAAGGGGCTGCAACCAGAGCACCTCGGTCTCTGTGCTTAGTGGTTTTTACTGGACGGCTCTGGGCTCCAAACTCAACACCAGAAGATTTCAGCAGCACTTAACTTTCCCAAAAGCGGTTAGGGCCCGGGTGATTAGGCTGAATATAGCCTACCTTTGAGTCAGCTGCCTGGGCATAGGCTGCCAGGTCACTGAAACGAAACGCTGTTGTGTACTTTCATAAAGAAACAATCCTGTGAATCCATTTTGGACCAGTAGTAGATAAGGGACAACAGGATATCTGCTTTAAACTTTCTCCTGTCTTTCTCCTTATGGAAAACATAGTGACGTGCCAGCGGCACAGATCACCTTGACCTCTCCCAGTCCGCGCATCAGCATGGGCATGGTACGGGCTATGCTAATTGTTCTGGTTGATGATCTCTGCTTAGAGTGGTATTAAGAAAAGACAGACGCTCACACTCTGATATCCAAACATTAGCAAGTCACCTGTACGTATCTGACACCGTTATAAACCCTTCTGCTCTAAGAGGGGTTTTTACAAAGTTCCAGCTTTATGCTTTCTGTCACTAAATGCCCACACAAGGCTATTAAGAGTGAGACAGCATCAATTCTGATGGTGTCGGGATGACAACTGTGTGTCTTTTTTCGACCTGACAGGATGAGATCTGGAAGCAGCACAGATTTCTGCTCCAGGTATTTGAGGCTGGTTGCCAACTGCTTTCACAACTTACGGAATCTGGTAAGATCCCCAGTTTCTTTTGGACAATCAGCTTCTCGCAGCTTTTATTCACTTGTCTCCACCAACAATGACATAAAATACTCTTCTTTCCTGTTGGCCATCATGACCCATGTTTCATGCAGTCATCTCTTGGGAGTCCCATCCTCAATTCATCCAGAAACTGAAGGTGGTGCAAATGGCATCAAGTGTCTTCTCAGTCATAGGTCCCTTTGGAGAGTCTGGATTGTACCAGACCACCAACTCACCACCTGCAGCATGCAGGGGAGTGAAGTTCCACCCATCTGCAAGATCTTGAATCACCACTGAGAGAGACACACTCCATATTACCCCAACCCATTCCATACTTAAGACTAGAACTTCAATGTCATTTGAAGATACTTGACTAGGAATTTCTTCTCTCCTCTTTTTCCAAAATAGCTTAAATTAGTTATTCTTCCAGATAGGCTGCAACTTTCTTCTCTGGAGGAATGAAAAAGAGGCAGGGGTGTCTTCGAAAGAGAAGGAATTGTTAGGCGAAGTATGGCATTTTTCTTTTTTACTTTGGTGTATATTAGTGATATGACTGCTGCTTTTTGTGTTTAACCTTAAATTATGACCAATAAGGAAGGGCTCAATACTTGCTATAATTTACATTTAGGAGCCTAACTTTGAATGCTCATTTTTTTCTACAAATAATTTCTATAAAAATTGGAGCTGGGATAAAAGCTTGATTGACCAGATATGATTCCTGTTCTTTGGAATGAAGAACACTCCACCTCTCACCTGTGTACTCAGGGTGGCTTTCTTCTGCATCCTCCCATTTACTGTTTGAATGGGGATCTGAAGGGCAGAAGAGGCCTGAGCACACTAAGACAACAAGTTTGAAAAACAAAACAAAGGGGGGAAAAAAAACAGGTTTGGTGCATAACCTGAGGTGTCTCTATGCAATAAGCAGGCACCAGAATCTTCTGGTTCAGGTGACAACAGAAAAAATAAAACAACTTGTTAAAACATCACCTGAAGCAGAAGTTTCTAACTCTGTGCCAGGTGTGGTACATGCTTGAGCAACTCCTTTCAATTAAGCTATCATCCCAGAGATCCCTCGTGGGTGGTATGGCTCCGTACTGTCCTCAGTGTGGGCTAGATGCTCCACCACATGCCTTTGCGCTAATTATTATCTTTGCTGTCGTCTGTGTTCATCGAGAAGCCGCGCTTTCATCATCCCAGCTCAGCGCCCACTCCTGCAGGGCAGGTACGATGCACGGCGGGACTGGATGCCTCAGTGACACCAACAGCCACAGTGAGCAAATCTGCTTATCGCAGCACCGGCTGCTCTGCTGAATTTGTCCCCAGATTTCTTTTCAGATTCCCTCCCGAAGCAGGGATGTGCCACCAGTGGTTGTATAAACCAGCAGTCCCCAAGTCAAAAATGAATTTTCCGTGCATTAGATTTCCAAAGTCAAGGACAGAATTTCTTAGCAACTCCCGTACTCCTTGGCTACTCGTTCCCCATCTGCTGAAGCCAATGGCAAAGTAACAGAAGACCAGACATATTTGTCTTGGAAAACAGGAAGACTTTCTGGCTGAATGAGCTTTTCTCTGCTGTCTCTAGAAACAGATCTCCCTAAAATATCAACAACAAATTAATTTTACTCCTTTTCAGTAGAGAGCAAGGAAATTACCTTTTCTGATTTCGACCTTCTTCCAGTGTCACAAACCCATCGGGCCAAGTAATCTCCTAAGAATTTACCATATGTTCCAACTGGAACCTGAAAATGCGTTTATTTTCTGTTTTGTCTGAGTCCAAAGCCACAGAATAAAGTTTCTGTTCAAGGTACCTGAATCTGGAACCTCTCAAAATGTGACGGGTTTGTATTTGTAGCTTTGTTTTCTGTTCCATTTCTAATAAAAGATAACTTGAAAAGTAAGGATTAATGATTTATGGGGTAGTAATCTTTAAAAAGCTCTGCATCCAAGGTATTAGAAAGCAATATAAATTCTTTTGTGGAAATGTAAACGGTATTTAAATGTAAGTAGGTATTATACCCAGTTGGTTAGATGGGGGACAGTGAGAAGTCTCTGACTGGCTTTTCTGGGAATCAGATAGGTCCCTAAATCATTAACTTAGTATTAAATCATCTTACAGATATAAATAAATTGAGGGACTTATTCAAGGATGTCTTGCAGAACATAAGTAGTTTCTAGATGAATGACTCATAAGATCAAAGTCAAGGAAGACACCCATTTAATTAGGGAGGAAAGTCTTGAGCAAATCTGTAACGACACCTTTGCCAGGGACAAAACTTTTCCTGTGTACACTCCAGTTCCAGCTACTTGTTCTGGAACACAGTTGCCTCAAACTATCCTACAAAAATTTAAATGAAGCTGAAAAGCGGCTGATCTAGGAATCCTCCTAATTCCAGAACACTGCGACCATCGATAAATATTCAAAGGTTTTTTTCTGCAGTACAAATTATCCAACAGAACAGGTTTGCCATCGGAATCCAGCTTTATGCAAGTCAGCCTTTAAATTCCATCCCCAACTTTACCAGCTCTCCCCTTCAGCTGGCAAAGTGGCCACGTCCGCAGCACAGCTCAGGGCAGTAACCGCCTGGCTGCTTTGTATCACGGATGATCTCTGTCTGGCACAGTATATTTTTCTCATGAGATAATCAATCATGTTATTAAGGAACAACTCATCCTCGATGGCTTATTCAGAGCTAACCAGAAACCACAAAATTCTTTTGCCATTCAAAAATATGCAGCACTTTCTTTCCTCTCCAGACAGCCAATGTATTCCAGCTGATACCTGAGGCAGGGCACTCCGACTCACTTTCCAGTAGATTTTCAGAAACTAAAAAACTGAATGTATTCTTAAAGTCAACACCCAAATAACCCCTCTTTGTATTTCTGTGTTTCGCATGAACTGGGAAGTCTGGCATGTCAGTAAGGAGAAAATATTATTCATTCTATGAACTAATATTTCCTCTGTTGTAGTTATGAAATTTGTAGGTGTGTCTCCCTTACGGAGTGGAAAAATCATGGTCCTATGCACTTCATGGTGTGACTGACTTTTAGACCCGCTGACCTTATTTTAGCTATTTATAACTACGCTGCACAGAGAATTGTGACTGTTTGGTTTAGTACCATGGCAATTGAAAAATGAATATTCTCACTGCTGAATTCTCTAGTTATACGTGCTTTGTCCATTTTGTTCACTCCCCATTGCAAGATCTTGTTTCCCTGATCATTTACCCCACATCCACGCTGGACTGTCTCTAAGTCTCTTCTGGAGCAGAACAACCAGAAATCACCAGAAACAACTGCTAAATCTCCGCGGTGCTTTGGTTCTTTGACCTCTCCAGAACACAGAAGAGACAAGAGCACAGCTGCTATCATGCGTTGCTTATAATTTTCAGGCGAAACCACAAAATTCACCTGAGAATCTGTTGCAAAAGGTGAAGCTCAAAAATTAACTGCAATTTGTCAAAATCTAATACACAATTGCTTATAAAGGGACTCTCTTCCTCAGATCTGGCTGCCAGCAATACTTTGGAATCTATTATTTCAACGTGAAGACAACATTAATGTAAACTCAAGCGTTACTTTCCTATAATCCAATTAATTTTTGTCAAGCAATATATGAGGTTTCATTTTCCTAAAGCTGCAGAAACTAAATAAGGGAAGATGGTTTATGTGGCCAAACTTTCAAGCCCTTTTCCAGGCAGCACTTAGCTCAAAATGTCTCTCTCAGGAATAAATATTTTACGGCAAACAAGCATCTGCACTGAGAACTAACCTGAGAAATACGTGGTCCAGCAGAAGAGGATCTTTTTGGCTGCTCAGTTTGGTGGCATCATAGGACTGTTGTACATCTTCTGTCCTCCTCCATCTCACATTGGCCCATGTCTTTTTCCATTCAGGAAATGTGCAAGTTAGCCTCACCTAAAAATTGACAAACATGAAAATCTGCTGGACTGGCTTTTCCTTTAAAAATCACACTTACCATCGTTGCCCCCCCATATCCTTCACTAAAAAGTTGATCTGGATTTTCTAGAAAAGTCATAGTCTGAAAGAGGGATCTTTCAACAAAATTAAGGTGTGCTGTCAGCTGTCTGGACTGAGCACATTTTACTGAAAAGCCTCTGTTACCAACACCAGCAAAAAACAGGAGGATCTCAGCAGCATGTAAGACAGTATGATAGAGACAACTGAGATAGGACTTGAATATAGTCTGTGTCAAGATTGGACACAGATTACTGTGATCTTTTGCAATCATGTTTTCAGTCCTCATCTCTCTAAAAATGTAAAATATGAAGAAATAAAGATGAATAAAAGCAGCAGTAAAAAAGACAGGCATTTCAGAGAACGTCGGGAACAACAAAGGAGTGCAAGTAAAACAGTATCAGAAAAAAAGACACATCAATAGAAGTAATTACATCTTTTCCTTTATTTTTCTGTACTCATCTGGTATGATCCTCTGCTTTTCTATGCTTTGTTCAAAACAAAGGTGTGACAGCGCTGATCATTCACCTTTCTACTACTGCTTCCTCTCAATTTTGTAATTAAAATCAAGAAAATGTATACAGCATATCTAAAATCAAACATCCAAAATAGGTTTACCATTTGCCACATCGTACATGAAAGCCTGGCATCCCACAAACATAAAAAAAAAAAAAAGAAAAGAAAAAATAGTTATCTGTTACCCTAATTTAAGGTGTGTAATTAGCAAAGCTGGAATGCAAACACTTTCTTTGCTCAAGCCACTGCGGGTGTACGTATGTATGACATATCTAATAAGAAGCTGAGCATCCAGCCACTAAGATGCTCCTATACGCTGTACCACAATCCTCTTAAGGATTTAGGGAAATCAGAGGCTCAGCTTTGCCATCTGTGGCTTAATAAATATTTTCTTCAGAGGCTTTGTGCCTTGTTTTAGCAACCAAGAAAAGAGTCATACAGTAATTTCTGAGACACAGCATTACCACAGAGCTCCTTCTTCTCTTTCCTCAACAATACGTTTCGCTAGCGGACAACCAGTGATAGATGTACTGTGCGAAGCAGTTGAAACGCAGCTTTCAGGCTTCATCGTGTGACCCAACAAGGCTGTGTTAGATCAAGGGTTTCTGTGCACTCTGAATCCCTATCTTTGGGACAAAACTGTCAAAAGATACTCATTAAAGCAATATTGCCAGGTCTCTTTGAATCCCAGATGGTCTTACAAATCAGCATGGTCCCACAGCAAAGCAGAGGGATCTCTGAGGAGCAATTCCCACCTCTGACAAAAACCTCACATCCTGAGCTCTGAGGAATGTTATATATTAGAGGAGATCATGTGGAAATTTTGGTGTATATGACTCAAAGGATCCAAAATAATCCCTTCCATTTTTGCTCAGAGTCAATAGCCACACTATTTTTACCAGTGCTGTTTAAGCAGCATCAGCAGACACAAAGCGTTTCTACGGCTTTGTAGTTTCTTCACCATGTTCAGTGATAGGGCCTCATCCAGTATAACCTCCACCGAGGAATTCCAATTCCGCTTGCTCCTACTGTGCTACCCGTAACCCCAAGCTCTGAAACCTCAGAACTATCCAAATCTGGCTTACAATAGAGGAAATCAGAAGACATTGGTCAGCTTCTAAGAGAAAGACAAATTAAGGAAATAAAGATGAATAGCATTTCCCTCGACTTTCAGATGAAGATAAAAGAGGACTTGTGTAGGCCAAGGGATGTAAGCATAAAAGGTGTTGGTACGCAAGCGGATGTAAGAAGGCTTCTTGGGGAATTCAAGAAAAAGTCAGTAATTTCCAAAGTTTTAACAAGAACCTGGAAAAAGAGGGAGAGGAAAATAGAAATAAATACATAATAACATATGGAAAAAATCTATTATTGTACTGGCCCAGTGGTAAGAGCAAAAGACCTAATTTCCAGTGTTGACTTTGCCACTGCCTTGGTGGATGATGTTGGAGAAGTTACTGTCTCTCTCTGAGCCACAGATGCCCTTCACACGTGCGTTTCAGATGTAACCGAGCTGAAAGCTCTCTCTTCTGAATTATTTGAGGGGTTTCAATTTCTGCTGCAGCCTGAAGTTGTTAAGTTATAATATAAAAATAAAGGCAAAACGGAATGGAAACTATAAAATATTGTTGGCTGGTTTGTTTTGATTCTTTAACAGCTTCAAAAGTGATAGTACTCTTATAATTGCTCTGCCTTGGGAGTCGGATCTTGGGCTTGTGCACATCGTAATTTTTGCATGTATTTCCATCAGAGCGTTATGCACAAGGAGGCTGTATTTTAACTTGAAAACACATTGTGGTCGGAGTTTCAATGTACTACACTTAGCACATGCAAATCTTGACAAGCACATCTGCAACTGTTTCAGAAACGTTTTGTGACTAGAACTACACACGAACAAAATGCTGCCCATAGGATATTTCAGAAGAATCTTTTCTGAAGAGCCGTGTCCTGGATTCCTTTGTACCACCATACATCAAAGGGAGGCAGGGAAAAAAAGAAACAACAAATGAAATTCCTCTGAATAATTTGTTCTAGGAGAAGATCTTCCCTTATCAAATGAATATACCTCAGTCTATAATTGTCAGTTTTAAGGAATGACTGAGAGGTGCCATTTATTTAACTTGAAACAAGTGCTTTGCCCTGGAAAGCCGGCCACAAGCAGAGGCAGATTTGCAAACCAGCTCCCCAAAGCGCTGCATGCAAAAGACAACAGCCTTTGCACTTCTCGTATCCAAAGGGACAACTGTGCCAGTTTCCATGTGCAGCCCTGTGAACTGCACACATAATCATGGTAATTGCATGCAGAAATTGGACGCACACTGCACAGCTAATTTGTTTTTTAAAAAGAGAGTAATCTTGCAACACTGTATACAAAGGAGTCAAACAATAATTACAACGTGCTTTTCAAGCCTCTTAGAACAAACTCAGTGTTTCCATGCAGTTGTGCTAAAATATTTTCCAGCTGTCAGTGTGCCTGAACACTGATACGGAGAAACTTTTTTTTTTTCCTTTAAATCACCAGGAGAGATGGATGAATTTCATTTGCTTGACAGAATGCTTGTACAGTATTTCTTAACGAAGGGTATCAACAGCAGCTTATATTGCTGGTCTAAGGAGCGCGGATCTGTAGCCCAGCTCTTATCAGATCCATAAATGCATTAGAGAACGTGGTGAGAAGTCAATGGAGCCAGTGCAGTTTGCTGGGAAGGCCTCAGCTGAGACTGGGCATTCTGCCTGGGATGGCAAACTGAGGATTAAGGGCTTTATGGGACATGTGAACTCCACTCAAATGCAAACATAAGCATGATTAAAATTTAGCAAACTATGATGTACGAGCCCTTGGGCAAAATCCAGTAGACACAGCTGTATTTATAGGTTGATACAAAGAAGAACTGTTAGACCTAACAGCAATTCAGCAACACGGAGAACAGAGAGGAGTTTGAGACCTCTCACAGCTACACAGTGCTACGAACCTTGATCTAACACAGCATATTTTCCTCTTCACTACTCCCTTCGGCACCTCTGACCGTACAGTTACTATGCGGGACCATTTTTCCTATGGATCAACACATTAGCAACTATAATTAGACTCACAGGAGAAAACAGCATCGTTCTTTCAAAGACCAGGTGTCTACATCGCTATTTAGGTAATTTTAAGATGTTGGCTGAAGGATGCACTTCAATGGCCTGTACTGATAACGAGAACAAAAGAAATTTGGAAACAATAAGAAAGATTAATGGAGTGGAAGGTGCTACAATCCAGAATGGCTGCAGAGAATCATATACAATGAAACACTTCACCAGTAGTGAAGGCACTGAAGTAAGTGGTAATGGGGTGTTAATATCACCCAAGAAAATCAAAACTTCTGCTGCCAGTTTTCTGCAGCAGGAAGAAACCTGTAACTTCACTCTCTTGGGGTGAAAAAAAATAGCAGACACACTGGTTATGAAAACTTCCCCTTCTTTTCTCCAAGTGAATCTACTTTACTGCTCTAGGGAAAGGCAAGAAACACACTTGGGAATAATCGTGGACAATACCTTTGTGACAGCAGACTATGAGCAAATTCTACCATAAAGAAAACCATTTTTAGGACAGTCACCTTGTTCTCACCCAATGATGGGACAGAGCAACCTCAGTGCTGCTTTTACAAAGCAGCAAAGATCTCTTAGTATCAACCTTCAGATATAGCTTTGCTGTACACTATTTCGCCTTGCTGCTCTAGCGGTGCAATGCTCAGGGGTCATATGGTTTCTCATCTCAATGAGGAAAAGCACTTTTGGGTGGCCAAAAAGGCTACTGCATCAGGGCACTTTGAAATCCCTCTGAGTAGCATGGGCTGGTTGGGAGTGTGTCTGATCTCTGCTTCATCTCTCCACAGCATCCCTTGATAAACTCAACACCTAAACTGTCAACTCTCCTGCTAGCCCGAGTTATTTAGGAGGTAATACATGATGAAGTAATTCACGCACCTCAAATAAACAAGAAAGTCCCTCTGTTAAACCCTGACCCGTTCACTTGATTCCCTTTTACATCTGTTCTTCCTACTGATAACATTTGTGTCAGGTAGGCTTGTACTCTGCCCCGAGAGTAAATGACTGCACAACAGCTGGGAAGAACCAGGTTCCCACTACTTTAAGTAGCAATGTGTCACCTCTGCCTTGCATGTGCTCTTCAGAAAGCGTTCTTGATGCCTCTCTTCCCCCTCTGTCTGAGGAACAGCATCAGCAAAAGGACTATTACTCTGATTTGGATACTAACAGTCTTCAGCACCTCAGTGTACTGCGGGGCCTGAACAGAAGTGCAGGGAAAGAGCAGAGTAAAAGAGTCATCCTGGAAGTCTCCTCTGCCTCCTGCTGGGTCTCAGACAGGAGCAGGCGTTCACCTGTGCCAGAGCGGCACTGGAACACAGCCTTTTCCCTGAGATAGAGGGCTGTGAAACACTGGATTACATGGTTGTCATCACCGCTTATTGGCTTTTGTTCTTTTCACACAGCAAGGCAGCAGTGAGCAGAGTGCCACAGTGCTGTGCTGGGATGTCTGAGGAGCAGCTCATTGTTCATTTATTGCAAAAAGGCATTAAAAATAGGGAAAAAACCAAACCAAAAGTAGAGCAGCTTTCCTCTTGGAGCACCAGAAGGCAGGTGCATGAGCTGCTGACAATGATGACAAACAAATACTGGAAATATTTTTCACTTCATCAAAGTAATAATATTTAGGAATAGATTCAAACAACCTTACTGGTACTGAGCAGCATCCTACGTTTCTCTTGCAACCGGTGCTGCGTTTGAGGAACGAGACATGTTTCTACACCAGTAAAAATACGAGAAAGTATCAGTAGTATTAGAGGTCAGATTTTTACATTCCTGTTTACACAGATTAACACACACGCCAGCAGAAGCTTTAATTCTTGTAATGAGGTTTCTCAAAAAGTAAGGAAAATCCAGACAAGAATGAGAGTGGCGAAATCTACCCGTCATATACTATGAAAATACCCATGATATTCAATTGTGCAGCATGATCTGACTATGGCTTATCTTGGTATTATCCTGCCTTTTTGGTAAGTGAACATCTCAGGCTGAAGACTTCACACTAAAACAGAGGGCTGGATAATTTTTCTAGAATATACAGCATTCTGCATACTGCCAATATTCTATATATTCTGAAGTAGAATATACAGTTTTTTACCAGTACATACTGGTAAAAATAGAAATTCAGAGGAAGCAACAGTAATCATGAAACTATACCAAGTAATAAAAACTGCACCAAACAGTCAAACCAAAACGAGAGAAAGATTGTGAGGACGATGAAGGGAGGTTTATGCCTTTACCAAACACAGTAACTATGGCAACTCACGCCACTTCCACCTGAATCTTCTACCAAAATAACTTCCTGTGTCAGTGCATTTCAGTGCTTAGGCGAAGTTTGGGACTTTTTGTGTATATTTAAAAGCAGCCAGAGGCAATGAGAGGTTGATCTAATCACAAGAAGTGGTCTGTGAAACACTAAGTATGGAGACCGCATTTCTACCCCAGCAAAGAAGTTCTCCTTGATATGGGGGTTACATATCCCACAAAGCAGTCAGTAAAACCTGGGTAAGTTACATATGAGATATTTTCTTATCTGCACCATGGCTCCCAGACCATGAGCTCAATTCTCCAACCTTCTGGATTGCCCTCAGCCACCTGCCTTGGCTCCAAGGACAACTCTCACCTAGGCTGAGTCCTCATCTTTCTAGAAAGGAGATACACATTGCTTTAAGGCACCTAATTATAACTATCTTACGTACAAGCACTTCATCATGCAGCATTTACAGGGTCTTGTTCTGCATTTTTTTGTTATTTCATTCTATTCATTTGTGTGTTGTTTTTAAAATATTTTGAATAAGCTTCAGAGACTGACTTATTGGTAAGGAAAACAGAGCCGAAGAGACTCTCCCTCTCCAGTTTCAGTGTGAGCCAGATGGCCGCACTTTAACCATTTCCCTTAAATCAAAAAAACAATTGCAAGTCAAAATATATTGGGACAGACATGTCAGCTGGTGCAAAGAGTCCTAGCTCTACTGACTTCAGGGAGGCAGGCAAATTTATAGCGGGTGAGCCACTCCCCCCACTCTGTGTTGCAACCTCTAGTGATTTTATTGAGTCTTGCAATAGCTAATGTTTTTTAAAGCGTTGCTCAAATCAAGAGACTGAACAAGAATCTAAGCCTGGGTGATTTTTGTGCTGGCTTGTTGTTAAGTTTGGATTTCTAGTCCACATGGCTGTAAAAAAAAAAGTGAAAAACGTTAAGTGAACGTTACTACAAAAGAGCCAACAATTTTAAAAAAAATCTCATAATTATTATTCTTTTTATTCCTGGTGTATGCTTATTATTTGTGAGAGGTAAGCAAATACTAAGCTCAAATGGAAAAAATAATAAAGACATCTTTAAAAACATGTTCCTAACTCTCTCTGGAACTTTAACAGAAGAGAAATGAAGAGTGTTGAAGCTGGCAAAGTGCTGTCTCACTCAGGTGAGCATCAGAGGCATTTTCACCACAATTAACAGGGCCAGAAAGGAGGCCAGGGTGTAGCAATAAGATCTGTCCTTCTTTTAAGAAAGGAAAAGAATTTTTCTTTCACGTTTCACAAAGAGTATGTTACCCTCTTGTCCCGTTTTTTGTGCTGTACAGATGGGATACGGGTGCGCAGGTGTTCTGCTTAATCTTTGCAGCTCTTAAATACAAGCAGTATTTAAATACAATTGAATTAAGAATGGAAAGGGCAGCATTTGATCAGCTGAAATGCACAGGAGCTGCAGGAAGATGTGCTGGGATTGCTCGGCTCCTGAGCTCTCCTGCAAGGATAATGCTGATCATAAGAGTTGAAGTTCCCCTGGCAGTGATTGCCTTTTTTCCCATTTTTTTGGTGTTTTTACCCCTCCCTCACCGATTGTACAGAAACCTGTGCAGTGGAGTACTCTTCAAGGATTGGGGATCAAAGTGTTAATATAATTCAAATCGAATATGTCAAGAAAGGATAAAATTCACTATTAGGAACACACTTAGAACACATCAGCACAGCACATAACAGGTTGAAAGATAAACTTGCTCTTTCCCCAGCCTGCTATCTTTTGCGCTCAGAACACTAAGTTAAAATGGTAGAAAACAATGCTCCTTTCTCCTCTAAAAATACGCAGCGCATAATAAAAAAGTAATGTGCAATCAGCCTCTTGATGTTTTTAAGGTAGTAGCAGGAACTGATACTGCCCAGAGCAGCAATGAGTTTCTGAGTCCCACACATGGTAAAAGAAACTGAAACAAGGGACGCATGGAAAATCCATTAGCAGAAACCTACGTGGAGACAAAACATTTTGGTTTTCGACAGATCTCGAGAGGTCCAAGCACAGCATGTTAATGTTTATGATAGAAGTCAGTCAGTCTCCAAGCTTATGTTATTTTGTTTTGGTAAAAGAATATGAGATGTTAGAATAATCACTGGTATTTTTACTGACTAACTCTTCTTAGTAGCTTCTCTCAAGTGTAGCTGGTTTTAATTTGTGGAATGAGAGTGGGCATAGCTTAACATTTATACAGCTCTAATTGAGAGCATTTCTCTTGCAGACAACAATAACATGACATTTATTTCTTAGAAGTTTTTAAATTAGATGTTTTGATTTTAGTTGGCAAATTTCAGGAGTGTTATTTTTTTTTCCTAAGCCCTTTGTTTTTGCAGTGTGACTAAATCCAAAATGTTTGTACCATTAAGATGACAGATGACACGGCCCAAAGGCAAACACCCAGGATCATCTATCAGGTGCTTGGCTCTGCTGTGGTTTGCTGTGCGCTTTGCCAGCAAGTCTTAGCACCTTTGTGTGCTTCTGTTTCCTTACCTGTAAAATTGAGATAATGACATGGACCCGCTTTGTTAAAAGCGTTGGCATCTGTGTAAAAGCGTATTTCTATATAAAGGGCTACACAGCACTAAAATATAAATGTAAATGCTTAGATAACCCTACCTCACTACATATAAAGGAGAGTCGATAGCGAGGGAAATAGTAACCTTTGTCTCAAGGGATCTGGGGTTGGTTTTGGTTTCCAGTCCCTACTCATTTCTTTTTACCTTCCAGAATTGTCTGAAACATCTGCTGAATTGGCACAATGCGAATGGAGAGATTTCACCTCATCCTAATTTTGTCCTGATGCAAAAATGTCAATGTCTGGTGTTTTCAAAGGCAACAATTTTTTCTGAGTGCAGTGCCAGGAATAATCTCCTGCTCTTTGACTCAATCTGTAAACCCACAGGGTTATGTATTTATTTACTTATTTATTTTGATGTCTCCAAAATAGCAATGCATGTTGCTCTACCAGACTGCATGCTGTAAAACAGTGGAAGCAAATAAACTGCAATTGTTAATGTTAATTGGTCTTACTTTACCATGTCATTTCCAATTTTTTTTCAAAATGGAGATTAAAAAGGGTTGGAGAAAAAGCTGTGATTTTGTCATAAGCAATCCAGTTAGCAGAGTGAACTGAAGGGATTTGATTGTTCGAGCTCTGCACAACCAACGAACCGCACAAATTCCCATTAATCTGTCTTGTCCACACCCCCTCAGCCTTGCCTGCACAGACCCACGCGTCTCCACGCGGCGATCGCGGAAGCCTCTGAATGTGCACACCCACCTGCAGAAGGACCAACCCATCCTGTGTATTTTGTACCACTCATCCACTGCACAGACCTTTGAAAGGGCAGATGCTGAAATTTCAAGAAGCACGTAACTCAGTGAGGCCTCAGGTGGCCTGTTCAGGCCAAACGGTGAGGACAAATTCAACTCTTCACTTGCGGCTCACATGGGGTTTGCTCTGTGGAAAACTTCAAATAGTGAAAACCCAGCACGCACAGTATCTTGCAGACTTGAGAAGTTCACACAATCTAAAAATCAGCTCAACTCGCCCACCCTCCAGTACAAAGGCAGAACAGCATCCCCACAGCACCGCGCTGAGTGTGTTCCCCAAACTGAATTGACAAGACCCAAGGGAAAATGTTCCAGCTTAAATGACCTCATTCATTCAGGATGTTTTCGTTAATATCCCGCTTCAATTTTCCAGTTGATAGCTTCAGTTGTATTATTTGTAACAACCCCTTAATAAAACCCCATTTGTTTTTTTCTAATGCCATGGTGTTTATGCCTTTCCCATTCCTGCACACAGTCTCTACCCACTCGTGTCCTCGCCCTCGGTTTCCTCAGTTCTCAGAGACTGAGCCACTGTCACTTGGGTGCACATAAACACAGCCACACGTGTACACATAAACGTGCTGATTTTCTCGGAATTTCTACCCAGTCTAGTCTCGAGGTGCCCAAAACAGGGCATGCTGTCCTGAGAGGGATTATAATTCCGGTCAAAAATTCCCCATCTCATCTGGGACTTTCTTGTTGCTGCATTATTGCACCACAAACTTATATTTCATGTTCTGTTATCTACCACCTCAGGTCTCTGTCAGCAACATGCTCTTCTAAGTTCCTCCCTCAGAATGAGGTTTTCCTCATGTATTAGCTTCTCATTTTCCAGACTCCATGACATGGTGCTGCTTTCTGTTCATATGGCCATCTTCTACAGGTCTATTTGGACATATCTGGGTAGCTTCTCTGTCCACTCCATCTCCCAAGTGACCGTCTTCTAAAGATTTTATCAGCACAGGCTTCTCTCAGATCATTACTGGTAGCTAAGAATCAACATCAATCCCACCTTGGCGCCAACCTCTGGTAAACACCTCCCCAAAACATGATACGCTCCTGTTAATAATTACCCTTCAGCCAGTTTGTAGTCCTTATGACACAATGTTTATACCCAAACCAAAGTGTAAACTTGTTTTGCAAGCAGGAATGTCATGAGAAACCACATCAAATGCATTACTAAAATCCAAACCATCAGTAGATCCCGCGAATTGCCTTTTATCCATTGATTTTGTAATTCTGTTTTCTAAAAGAAGTTTGGAAAAATCTATTTTCTATTCTTTCTCTGCTACTAAGGCTCATTTTTTCCTTCTACTGTAAAAAAAAAGTTTCCATAGTAGTTTCCTTTTTCCATTCCTGCATTCCTTTTCTCAAGCTGAGATATTCCCAAGACCTTTCATTAATTAGCTAGGAAGACAAGATTTGTCATAGTTTACCCTGCATCACAAAAGCCGATGATAAATTTGATGTTTGTTGCAGCTGTGGAACAGATGTGGGCCCTGAACTCTGAGATTTTTGTTCCCTCTGTGTAACGCCACTCATTTAGGGAAATGTATGTGCCAGGTTACCAGAGTGTGATACCTGAAATGCCTCAATATTCATCTTTTTGGGGGAACGGGATTTAGCGGTAATATCTCAGCTAGTGAGAGATGCTCTTGCTGATGGCTGCAAGTCATGTCAAAGAGCGGTTTCAGGCTTGGATCCTGACCTTGGAGCCTGGAACCGGACATCAGCTTCCCTAGAGTTGTATAACTCATCCGGCACTGAGGAGATTGAAGTCAGACACAACAAGGGTCCCCCAAGTTTTCTAGGTAGTTGGCACCTCAGTGCTGCTGGAAGAAGACTGGATTATTCACAGCTTGAACTCTTTGAGCCCCACGTGCCAAGCAGGAGATGCCAAATCCCCCAAATGACAATGTGACTGCAGAAGCACAACAATCAGAAACTGCCTGTTCACATCATTCAAGACCACACATTTTGTCCCATTTGATGGAAAAGAAAACTTGTCGTTACAGGAGAGGAGGGAAACAGGTAGGAAGTTTGTCAGGCCCAGAACTGGGTAAAAAAAAAATAATATCAAGATACCCTGTTAGAGAAGACTCGAGCTCCCAAACCCACTAAAAGTAAAGTTTCCTGCACCTTTGAAATATACGGAATTCTGCCTAGAAATCAAATACAGGGAAATGGAAATAGAATATGTACAGATGCCACGATCATGTGGCCAACATATGGAAATGTAAGCTACTGGTTTTTAAGTTCCTCAAGAACAAAGAACTGAAGAAGAGCAGGAGACCCTTCTCACCCTGTTTATTTCCCCACTGCTTCCCAGCCCTCACGCCACACGTAGCACTTACCCTGCTCTTCAGATATTTGCCACTTTTGAACCCTAGGAAGCCTCAGAATGTTCCCTAAGTATTCCAACTACTTTCCTGAGTAAAACCACGCAAAGAAGTAGCAGATGAAAGGCAACAGAAGTATTGGCACGCAGTTTCCTAAAAAAAATCCCCGCGACAACCTCACCATCAACACGGGGCTAATTCTTACGGCCGGATGGAAAGAGCAGCGTGTGAGCATCACTGCGCACACACATATAAAAACCTGTTGAAATCAAAACATATCTTAAGCCTAGGCAAGCAAGACGTTTTAATTAAAGGAAACATATTTTCCTCATTAATACGTTGCATGATATATCAACGACCATGACATACTCCTGTGGCATGTTTTTTTTCTTCTCTGTGTGTGAACATCTGTACATTTCCCCAGAAGCCGAATTTGACACATGTGATGCAGGAACAGAAATGTCTTTTCAGTGGAAGTCTAAAGCAAGCAGATGTGTCAAGCATCTGCCAACAAGTTATGAGGAAGTTACGTCTGCTCCAGGACATAATAACCTATGCACTTCTCCTTAGAAGAATGTTTGTCTTTTGTGGAAAAGACAACTCCATACCATGAGTTGTATCTCCAATTGTATGGGAAATACTCACAGGACCACAGAATGGTGGGGTTGGAAGGGACCTCTGGTGACAGCCTAGTCCAATTCCACTGTTCATGCAGGGTCAATTACAGCAGGTTGCTCTGGAGCACGTCCAGGGAGATTTAATTATCTCAAAGGGTGGAGGCTCCATGCGCTCTCTGGTTAACATGCTCCACTGCTTGACCACTATCATACTGAAAAAAAATAATCTTATATTTAGACAAAATGTCCTGTATTTCAACTTGTGCAGCAAAAGGGTGCAGATGACACCAAGCTGAGTGGTGCAGCTGACATGCCTGAGGGATGGGATGCCATCCAGAGGGACCTGGACAAGCTCAACAAGTGGGCCCATGTGAACCTCATGACGTTCAACAAGGCCAAGTACAGGGTCCTGCACCTGGGTCTGGGCAACTCCTGATATCAATACAGGTTGGGGGATGAAGGGATGAGAGTCTGGGTCTGGGCAACTCCTGGTATCAGTACAGGTTGGGGGATGAAGGGATGAGAGCAGCCCTGCCGAGAAGGACTTGGGAGTACTGGTGGCTGAAAAGGGAGCATGAGCCGACAATGTGAGCGCGACCACATCCTGAGGGGCATCAAAATCAGTGTGGCCAGCAGGTCAAGGGAGATGATTCTGCTCCTCTGCTCTGCTCTGGTGAGGCCCCACCTGCAGTGCTGCATCCAGCGCTGGAGCCCCCATCATAAGAAGGGCATGGACCTGTTGGAGAGGGTCAAGAGGAGGGCCATGAAGATGCTCAGAGGGCTGGAGCACCTCTGTTGTGAGGCCAGGCTGAGAGAGTTGGGGTTGTTCAGCCTGGAGAAGAGAAGGCTCCAGGGAGACTTTACAGTGGCCTTTCTGTACTTAAAGGAGTCTTGTAAGAAAGATGGGGACAAACTTTTTAGCAGGGCCTGTTACAATAGGACAAGGGGTAACAATTTTAAACTAAAAGAGAGTAGATTCAGACTAGACAGAAGGAAGAACTTTTTTACACTGAGGGTGGTGAAACACTGGCTCAGGTTGCCCAGGCAGGTGGGAGATGCCCCATCCTTGGAAATATTCAAGGTCAGGTCAGACAGGGCTCTGAGCAACTTGATCTAGTTGATGATGTCCCTGCCTATTGCAGGGGGGTTGGACTAGAAGACCTTTAAAGGTCCGTTCCAACTCAAACTATTCTATGATTCTATATTTAAGCCCAGGCACATAAATCCATATCGGGCATCAAAATAAAAGCAGGTTGCTATTCCAAGGCTGCACACCTACAGCTCCCAATGGAGAAAAGTGGAAGTGTTATGATTAAAGCCCTATTTCATGTTTCCAGGTTGCCTGCAGCAGAGCCTTCATCATCAAATTGTGTATAAATGGAGTCTCTGTAAGATGCTACATTTCAACTAAGCTCTAACAAGAACCACTCGAGAAAAGTGCATTTCCTTCCAGTTTATTCCTTTGGTTTCAATTGTGGTAAGTTACAAATCTATTGTAAGATAGATACCACGCAACACAGGGGCATGCAGCTCCAAGATAACTCATCCTAAAACAGTGATCTATACGGAAGGTTAGATAATGCTGCATTATACATGAGAATATCAGTTCCTTTATGAACAGACCCCTACTGCCATGTGCTGGGAGGTATGAATTAGACATGATGAACGTAATAAAGCAAAGACATCAGTGTTTAGGATATCTTTTTATAAAGCGCTTGCCTGTCCCTGCACTTAGAAGAGGTACCTGCATCCATTCCCTTATTAACCACCACAGACCTTCATCATTCTTGAAGTCTCTTGTTAAGGCGAACAGCAAAAAAAGGGAAAAATAAGATCGTACTGCTAAAGCCCAATTCCTGGCCCCTGGGGTGCCTACTTGTACAAGATAGTTGCAGAATGTAAATGCAGAAATGAGCACTACAGAAATGCTTATGGATGAGGAAATAATATCATGAATTGTGTTATGTCAAGTGAGACCCTATTTATAAACAGACAAAAAGCTTCTTGGTGTGTAAGTAAGTGATGGGAGGCAGGAGATTGTTCATTGTACAAATGAGTGCAAAATATGATAAAAAGGAACTGCAGGGCTCTCAGGAAGAATAATGCATGTGCCATTATCATTTTGACGCAGAGGACAGTAGTGCATTCATCAGTATTGAGCTGCAGAGAACCTGTGCCTACCCTTTGTGAATCCCATGGGAGGATACGTACATGGTATGGTTTTGGGGTAGGTCTTTGGAAGATGCTGGAACTCCTCATCAACAGCACGATCAATGCTAGGGCTTGTGTATATTACGGCAGGTTTGGCAGAAAGGCACAAGAGTCCTGATTTGAATGTGCCAGCTCTTGCTCTCTGCGTGGCAGAGACATTTCACATGCCCATGTTCACTGGAAAGCCGAGGTTGGAAAGGCACAAAAAGGGCAGGAGGCAGAGCGCGGTCAGTGCTTCAGAGAGCAGCAGTACCTTAAGCAGGTTATGGGGGCAGCTTTTTGCAGTTCAGACAAAGCAAGGCAGAGACTCTGCATGTAAGAAGCCTGTTATTTTTCTAGTGGTTTGTAACATTGCCCCCTTTATCCCCTAGGTAAATGCAATAGTGTGTCATACCAACCCTTTATTCATTTTCTTTCCAATTCCTTCCCCAGTTCCCCCCTGCCCCAAATCAAGCAGCCACAACGCGAACAAGACTCTTGAGAGGGGAGCATTCAAGCAAAGCTGTCTATGTAGGGGTTAGATCCCAGGCTAAAAACCCAGTCTGATTGCCAGCTTTCAGGATGTGACAGAAAGCTGCAAGATTTGACAGTCAGTGCCCAGACCAAGTTTAGACTCTGCAGGCTTAAAAATCCCAATTTGCCAGAGAGCAGCGTGGTGAGGTGACGAGATGCTGCCATGGCACCTACTCACAGAACTGGGGAGACGGTGCTTTCTGGCACCATCATTACAGCCTACAACCTACACAAAGCTCCTAGTGCTTTAAGGAAAGCTACAGCCTATTCTGTTCCATCAATACCGTGTTCAAGACAGATGTTACGGTGCCCAGACCTTCACACTGCCAAGGAGCAGCTGGTTTTGGAGGCTGAAAAACACTTTCAGATGAAGGAAAGCTCCAAGAAGGAATCAAAGTCAAGTTACTCTGAAAGACTACTGTGCCTTCACATCTGCTGTACAACACGTACACACACGGAGTTTAACTTTTCCAAGGACGTTGATGGGACTTGGAAATCAAATCCCATTCAGAAGGTACACTCCAGACACTTCCTGCAACCGTAGTGCTACACCAACCACTCCAGACAAGATGTAAACAAGGGACAGTGGGTAAGACGCTGAGTTTGCAATGCTAAATATATTTGTTGTTCTCTGTCATTGCTTTAATAGGAGCCGCTATAAAGACATTGTTCAGAGTCACTGATTTTTTCCTGCTGCACTTTCCTAACCTTGCCAATCTTTGAGTTTGGGATTACAGCAGCAGTAGTTTACCCCTTCTGAAGAAGTAACAAAACGCCACGGCTTTCAGACCTCCTATCTCATAGACCCTTATCTTTTTTACTTCCAATTGTGCCCGGGGAAAGGATGAGGAGCAGATGAACACCCAGGAATTTAGCACATTATTAGTATTTTTTTTAACCCAAGGGCAAGGAAGAAAACAAGCGAGCTAAGTGCTGTGAAGTAGCACAGTTAACTTTGTCTCCTGCTCTCTGAATCCAGCACATTAAAGGATGGTGTTGCCGTTTGATACCTGCTGCTGCTAAGAGAATGCATAATGATAAAACCACCAGCTAAGCTCTTACATCATTTTACAATCAGGCATCTCAAAAACTGTTTATCTGATCAGCACCAAATTCTGTCAGAGCGTTGACATGTGCATTTCTAAATAATTTCAGTATGTCAACCTGAATAGACACACAGAATCAGAGAGTTAATTATCTTTGACAACTTTGCCAGCTAATTTCCTATTTATATGTACCAAACTAGGGGCCTCTTTTATCCTTCCTTGTCACAAAGAGTTTATCAATCAAATCAAGGCCTAAAATTGGCTGCCAAGGCGGTCTGCCATCCCAAAGGGGAGTTTATCCGTTTGAAATCTTTCCGACTACCTAATGACAGCAACATTGACATGAAACATAATAGGCGATGTTTTTTGTTGTTCCTTCTCCCTCCCTGCCCCCTTTCTTTTTTCCTACTCAACGCAGCCGTTGCCTCTTTGGGAGAAGGCGAAGCTCAGGCTGGTACCTCCCTTGCCCTCCCGCAGCTCCTTGCTTCCCAACCGTGCCTGCGCCTGGATGGAGCTGTCAGGACCGGGTTTGGGACGCGTGCCGTTCACCTCCAGATTTGAGCTGACAGAACCTGCCCGTGTCAACTCCATCCTTGTCTCTGCCAATTCAAGCACGTTCGTTGAGGAATATGAACGATGTTAAAAACTACCCGCTCCTGCTGACAGGCATTAGATGGCGGAGCTTTCGGTGCATGTTGTCACTACTTTTCCCTGACAGGCAGTTATGTTTTACTATAATCGCCATATATCTCCTCTCCAGTTCCCTTTAACTGGGTGGGATTTTACAAGGATACCAAGAGGTTGTCACTTCATTGGTGCATGTCGGTGTTATCCCCCATGGGGGAACTCTCCCTTACACACATCATACAAAAACATGTTGCATCCCATGGCAAAGGCAACAGAGAAACCATGGTCCTTGCTGATATTTTGCCAGGATTTTCCATCTCACCAGGAGCAGGGAAAGGCCAAGCAGGCAGGGCCTGAATCCTAATGGTCAGCTGAATGCACGCAGGCAACTTTTCTAGGGAAGTTATAAAAGAGAAAAAATTTCCTCTAGGACCAGGATGACACAGTGGGATTTCTCAGATACAGCTGGAGGTGGCAAGATTCATCACACATGATGCTGGTATTCAGTCATGACATCCTTACTAGTTAAAAATAAACAAAAATATAGAACTCTTTAAAAACATTGAATTGTTGCTTGGACAGTCACCACTCTTGGGCCAGACCGCACAGGGAAAATTAGTTATTATGTGAGAAAAAGACAAAAACATGGTGCTATTTGCATTTTTGGAGATGGGGCCATTTCTTTCTCACCATACAAACATGCTGACCTAAGGTGGAAGCTGCTCAGCACCCTGCCCTGCATGCATGCTGGGCATTGTAGATCCAGAGGAGATAAAATGTCTGCTCTGGTGCTCTCCCTGACCTCTGAGCGTCAAGGCACTTACATCTCAAGGCTCTTCCCCATGAAGTGAGCGAAAAAGGGTTAGAATCGCACTTTTTTAACACTCCGCTAACCTCTTAAATCTGCGGGTATTTTCTGTCTTTAGAAAATGGCTTCCTTTCCAATTCCAAACTTCTATCCCCAAAGCTATCTCCTCCTTCCATCAGCTCCAGACTATGGTGGGAACTGTGTGAGCCAGTACCCCTGGCTGGAAGAAGAGCAGCTGAGCTTGTATCCTTCCTGCAGCTGAAGTAGGCATTCAAGATACACACCCTGCCCCTTACAGGATGAGGTCTCACAGAAGGTACAAAGCATCTGGACTGAAGTACCTCATTGTAACGAGGTCTTGAAAGCAGATTTTATGTTATTTTATTACTTACTATCTAAAAGAAGAGGTGTGAGGGGGGAAAAATGACTGGCAGATTCTTTAATGTCACCCAAAAGCCTCAAGGGCCCAATTAATCAGGAAATATGTTTGGCTTTTGGACTTCAGTTGCCCATTCCCTAGGGCTTCCACAGTGCGGGGGCTGGACATATGTTACTTGCTCACGCTCTAAGAAATTATATTTGCATGGGGAGTGATACCTGCTAGTCCAGAATTAAGATGTCAAGACCTTCTCTCATTCAAATGCCAGCGCTCTCAGCTGGAATGTGTCTGGAGAGGGCCCACAAACCAGTCGAACAGCTTGGTTCATAACCTTCGCCATTCCCACGAGAGTCTGCGTGAAGATCCAGCTGTTTGGGTAACACAGTGGAATAGGAAATAGAAGAACGTGCATTTTTACACCCTCCTCGATTCTTACCAAATAGTATAAAGTGACTCACCACCAAATAACTCAGGTAATAAAAAAAAAGATTTCAGGAACTCATGAAACTCATACTGATTCAAAGTCCTCTCCAGGCCTGCTGAGTCAGTGGAGAAGCCTCTCTTGGTTTTGAAATCGATGACAAAACTAGAGCAGGAAGGGTATTTCTCCCCAGATACACAAGCCAGGAATGGCTTTAAGCTGTTAAAGCTGAGCTAGTTTCTTTGGAAACAATCGTCATCAACTTCCAAGTTTCTGAGTCTTTCTCATCTCGGCTGCCTGTCTGGAAGATCTGGAATTTTTCAAAGGTGCCAACAAGATATAGTCATTTTAGCACCAATTAAAAGGCCAACTTGTATTCACAGAAAACACCCTGGCAGCCTAGAGGTACCTTTCTACAATTTATTCTGGGATGCCCAAACAAACTTTTCATCTGCTGCTTGTTCCCAGGAATATACACTTCAGATGGTGAAACCCAGTGATTGCTGGATTGCTTTGATCTACTGAGACATCACAGCAAATCATTTTTCCAAGCTCCCATTGCCTGAAGAACAGCATGTTTTCAGCAGGAGCAGCTCAGGGCCAGGCAGATACAGGGACAGGTGCATTCAGAAATATTCACTGCGTTCTGGGAGACTTCCAGCAAGGGACCTTTTCTTCCAGCGGCAGAAAAAAAGGCTCATGACACAGGTAGAGGAGAGATAGTGGGGGTTAATATCTGTGCAATGGCTATTATTTTTCTTTCCCTGTCTCTGAAAGATGAAGACTCAAAAATATTCTTAAATATGGAGTGAAATGACTGTGCCCGGGCCCTAGAGAATAATCCTTGGTGACTAATACTGATGCCCCGGTTGCTGATAGTCTTGTTAGTGCTCTGAAGGGCTCCTTACAGCTACTGAAGGATTGCTAAGGTTTCACCCAATGCACACAAAAGTCGCCAGGCAGGAAACACTGAAAAGCAAAGTTCTCATCTTTCCACTGCATTAATAAAGCTCCTGGAGCAATAGTGCAAGGTCTCATATACCGGACAACCAATTCACAGCGGGGAACTTACATAAAAAGGAGGAGATCACTTCTCGACGCTGCCTTTGCCGGTGCTGGTGATGCTGGTGCTCACCCAGCAGAGGCTGGGCAGAGATCAGCGATTCATTTCACATTAGCCAGTATCGAACTTCAGTCATTGCAACCAGCACAGTCCAGATTTAAGCCACTGACCTAAGGGTGAAAGGCTGCAGCTTCCCAAGCCGGTAATCATTATGTTTTGACACAACCAATTATTCAAAAACAGTCACTCAGAGCTCAATTAAAATTTCGGTAACTTAACCTTTTCCTTGCATTCTCCTTTGTCTCCTGCACGTCGTGTTCCCCAGTCTAAATAAACTGAACACTTTGTCACTGCACTATATAATTCTGTATTCAAACCGTCAGGACCTGCCGTGGTCACCTCTGTCACTGTCTCTGCCAATCCCAGCGCGCCGGCTCACGCCTCTAAACAGTATTAAAGTGCCCCCCCCGACAGACCCTTTGATAGCATCACCAGGCACATGTACTGAGGCAAATTCCTCCTGACAGCGTTCACTCAACAAGCTGAAAACTAAAGAGGTGTACGGATTTGGTTTAGTTACCTTGTTTGTGTGATAGATGTTATAATTAACTCTGTCTAACATTGAAAAGCTACTGTTAAGTTTCACGGCCTTTGAAGATTCACATTTGTAACAGCAAACCTCTCAAATGAACACATTTAGCAATGACTGCATTTTTTAGTGATTTCTTAATGTTGCCAAACAGCAGCACTGAATATTTATAGAGTTTCTGTTAAAAAATTACACATACCATTGCTTGTTTTTGCTTTGATCTAGAATTTATTGTCTATGAAGTAAAAAAAGGCAGTCGTCTCCCCCCCCCCCGGCTTGTACGCCTCCAGTGCGTGTTAGCTGCTTAAGACACTGTGTAGAGGCAGGTCATCTCAGACTCCAGTACAAATCTAATTAAATTAATGCAACCTCTTGGACAACATACAATCATTATTGCCACAACCATTCTAACATTTATCACATCTTCACAGTCATCCATCAGAAACTAAATGCTTAGTTTCCCACTCTGTGTTCACCATAATGGATCCAGTTACATTTTTTTTCTCCCCAGTGAGAGAAAATTATTGCAGACAGAATCTACACTGGTGTGTCCACCTTCTGTATTACCAGCAGAACCTGCATTGCAGTTTAACAACTGGGTTCTCCTGCCCTGAAAGCTTCCTGCCAAAGCAAATACTCCTCGAGCCCTTTGGGGGTGGTGAAGGACGTGGGCTGACACCCGTTCCCAGGGGTGTCCCCGGAGGTGAGGTGTTTGGCTGGGGGAAATTACCAGCTTTGGAGACAGCTTAAGCCAGAAGGACTCTCAAACTCCACACGTTGTGCAGTGGGAGACTGATGGGGAGGAACTGAAAAAAGCAGCTAATAAGAGCGTGGAAGTTTATGTCAAAATAGGTCTCTGGTTAGAGCTGCTTTAACTTCCACTGATTCAGAGTCCCTTACACACTCCTACCAACATATAATTTGCAATACCATAGACATCACCTTTGGATTTGGCCCAGTAGGTAACTTTCTTACAGGATCCCGTGGTTCTCTGTTGTATGAGAATACACGGGGATATGGTAAATCTTAGCACAGAACACACATTTTTCACACTGTTTGTTTCTGAAAGGCAGCCCTGAGAAGAATGTCTCTGATGGAAAAAGCTAAATAATGCACTCTACATATGCCGATACTGCCGCATCTGTTGCCTGAACTGCCGTTCCTCCCATTTCTCCTTGGAACAGGGACGAAATCGGTTATTCTGGATTTCTACCTACCAGGGAAATTATAATGAACTCACTAAAAGAGCTCCCCACATTGCCTGCTGCCCCTGGCAGCAGCACACACTGGTCCCAGCATTTCAGAGGCCAGACCTGCTGCCTCTGCTTCGCGATCCTCCACACGCACCAGCGGGTCTTGGTCCTTAGGGCAGCACAAAGTGCTCAGCAACCAGTACTCCTGGCTCCACGCCGCAGAATTCACTGGGCAGCGGGACGCGACGAAAGCAACCGTGCAACTGGCCACTTTAGCTTTGTGATTTTGAAAATAAAGGAAAAAAAACAAATTGCAGTTGGAATTTACTTCCCTCTCCCAGCTCTGTCCCTTTCGTTACCATTGTGGGTCTTACCCACAATTAACTTCACAATAATCTCATCTTCATTAGGTCTCCGGGCTATCTAAGGTTTTTAATAGCTACAGTGACAAAAAGAAAGACACGACCAGCCTGCCTCAGGGAGATGACACTCTGGCATTTTAAACAATTTGACCACACGCTGCACATACTTCCCATAAAGCTACTTAAGAGCGTGAACAGAAAGGATCATTTTTCTCTACCACCTTCACATAATCAGTTATTTAAACTATCTTCTTTTATTATAATGATTCCTTTTGTTTAATCTTGAGATTGATTTTACATGAAAACCTGTCACTACCCTTTTAGCAGAAAGCAATATATGAGGGTTTGTTTTCATAATTACTGTAGTCCCCGTGACTATCTTAAACACAGACAACAGTCTTGTTCTAATGAAATATAACCAGAGATTGATGGCAGAGCTGGCATCCTCATGTCTTATGTTCCAGGTAGGTGAGGTGCTGTCATTTTGATTACAAACGTGGCACTGGAGTTGTGTGCACCTTATCACCATAGGAAATATTGTGTCCACATTTCCACTGAGAAACGTTTCTTTAGGGGTTTATTCTGTAACTTGCTCATAAGCATCTGCTTGAAGTTTGGTGGAGAAGTTGAAGAGACCATGATTTTAAAGAATAGTAATAATAAAACATTTCAGCTTCTTTAAACTACAAGAGTATTAAGAAAACACAAGTTAAGCAGTTTATGAAGCTTAAATTTTTATAACTGTTCTGGGGTATTGGTATAATACTTAAAGAAAGTTCTCTCAACGTAGGTTTCTGTAAATGCATAACAATACCTGCTTAAATTCAAATTTACCCAGGAGACCACAACATCTCCGAATTGCTCGTCTGCTTTATCATGCAAATTTTTTATTTATCCTACAAACATTCTTAGGGATAAATAATATACAGTTTAAAATTATATAATGTACTTTAAAATATGTGCAATCTTAGAGAGAATAAAGACTGTGGATTATGTTTTCTGGGCCAGTGTAAACTGAGAGACTTCCTTCACTACAATAACATTTTTTTCAGATGTACAGTGGTATCTCTAAGATAGGACTATGGATTTTTTACAGATTATGGCCTGAGATATACATGTTCATTATATTCTTTCTAGGATGCAATTTATGGATATGCATTGCATTTGGCCTAAAAATGCTGCATTAAAACTTGGTGTTCTTAATAGGCCTTAGGCTCAGAAACAACTGGAGCCATGACCAAGAGCTGTGCCTGCTCCTCAGCACGGTTTCACACACAGGGATATCTCCCGAGACGAAGGGATTCCTTGCGTGGAGCCAAGGAATTACCCAGGTGCAGCCTCTTTGCACCGAGCGGCACAGGAGGGACAATGAAATGCTACCTGAAGGTCTGGGTTTGGCACAGAAACCTCCCTTAGCATTTCTTCACTCAGTATTTACTCATCTCCTGAGATGTAGTAAATTCATGTGCTACCAAAAACTGACACAGTCAATAGCTAAAGTACATTTATGGACATGAAGGATTCTTCACCTCCAAATACACAGGCTTTTTTCCCTGTCTGCTAAATGCAGATCTAGAGGCAAAAGGAATGGAAAACGGGTATCAAACTCGCTGGAAAGCCACACAGAGCAGAGAAGCAACTTGGAGAATGTAAAGTAGCTCAGATACTTACTTGTTTGCTTCAAACAGTCTTCCAAGCAGCTTCTCACTAATGCATACTTTTAACTCATTGTAGCCATTGGAACCAAAGTGGTTTCTTTTTAATTGTGATAACCAACGGCAATAAACAACACCGCTCACTATCCTAACTCCCAGATGGCCAACACCAAACACAGCACTGAAATCTGACTTTGGGAACATTTCAAATCCCATCCTCAGCTGCTGGAAGTCCGAATAGTTCTAAACCCTCCACAAGAGTTGCACTGATTTTTATCACCAAAGAATTGGACCATTGTAACACAATATACACAAAGGAAATCTAACATTATATCAGATAACACCTTCACCAGCCCTTTGGTTTTCTCTCTGATATCCTGTCTTTTCAATCGCCGCAAGCAATTAAGTGCCCACCACTTGTTTGAACAACCAAACCAGAATAATTACAAATGCATGTTACACTACAACAATTGCATATTAACAAAGGCTTGGGGCCAATTAATCATTACACCATCAATATCTAATTTGCATAAAACTATTCTCTTTAAAGACTCCATGTTTGGGGTGACAGGGTTACCTCATTGATTATGTAAATTCCCCATCAAGCTTTGCAGAAGCAGTCAAAAGAAATAAAAGGGCTTGTCTGTTTGCAGCCAAGCCAACATCCTACAGCTATGAGAGAAGACAAAATTGGGGGGAAAGAGAGAGAGAAGGAAAGAGAGAGAGAAGGAAAGAGAGAGAGAAGGAAAGAGAGAGAGAAGGAAAGAGAGAGAGAAGGAAAGAGAGAGAGAAGGAAAGAGAGAGAGAAGGAAAGAGAGAGAGAAGGAAAGAGAGAGAGAAGGAAAGAGAGAGAGAAGGAAAGAGAGAGAGAAGGAAAGAGAGAGAGAAGGAAAGAAGAGCAACAATGTAGACTTAAGTTTTAAAAGGCTGGGCTACAGTTCAGGCTTAGGAGTATAAAGCTGCAAAAAACCTGCAAAAAACCCTAAACCAGAGTATGCCAATTAACAAGGTTGTGGTCGACTGACTTCTTTACAGCCGTGTCATGTCACAAACCCAAATAAAACAGCTCAAAAACAGTGCTATAATTTTCCACTTTACCTAGAGCTTCCTTAAAGGTACATCCTAAGAGGAGATACACGCCTCTGAGGACAAACCGAAGTCCTGCAGACAAACCCACCAATAAAATGATGTATTCCCCTTGTGATTTGGGATATTCATTTTCCTGAAGGTTTTCTCTGGAAGAATGCTGGCTTCTTAAATTAGCAATTTTCTCCTTGAATCTTAGGAAGAATTCTCACACTGATTGTGGGTGACAATTATAATTGCAATATTTTTCCACTTGCACAACTGGACTGTGAATTAAACAGGCCACGAGCCCTAACCACTCCTGCCTGGCTGCAATAGCCAAGGAGTCCATTGTCTTGTCACTTACAACCCCAACACCCCAAAGTCATGGCCGTGGCACAGCTCAGTGTCACCAGTTAGCTACTGGGACAAAGCCAAAGGAGCAAAGGACTGCTTTCTTCTGCTCATCCTTCCTGGATAAAATAAGGTATTTCTTGACTCCAGTTTTGGGCTGAGGGAAGACAAGTAAGAACTTGCCTTTTTTCCCAGGCCTGTGCAAAGCGGGATGTACCTTATATTATTCTTTCCGGAATCTTTTTCCCTTCGGTGACTGGGAACTAACAGTCACCATATAAACAGGGCTCCTAAAGCCCTTTTTCTACGGTAAAAGAAAGATGCAGCAGGTAGATTAATCTTTCCCCAGAGTTAGAGAATGAGCCTCTAGCATGAAAACAAAAAAAGCCCTCATCTCTGAAAGCTCAGATTGACCATGCTTGCATCTATTCGTGCTGCAGTGTGGTAGACAGCAAGATATAAACCAGCTAGACCAGATTTCTCACTATCCAAAGTACACATACCTAGAGAAGAGACCAAATATTTGGAAATTCAAAACAGCAAGAGACCAAGCAAGGAGGCCACCGAGCAGGGAAAGCAGAAGACTTCCCATGGCAAGCACTGCAAAAAAGCATCAGTGAGGCATATATTATACCTGCAACACTCTTCATGCTCTGTTCTCCACGGAGGGCTTTTCAACACCAAAATGGGGGACAAGGTGAAGAGAAGGGAGTTTAAAGTGCAAGCTGCACTCTCTGCTCCAAAAAGCACACTATGCTGATTCAAAAAAAACATTTTCAAAAATGCCTGTGGGTAAATTTGAGCTGCCCACAGCTCCCCAGGGGCAGTCGAACTTGCTGTCGAGCCATTTATGTGGATTTCAGTCAAATTCTAATTTTAGTGTTCATTAAACATGGGTAATTCCCAAGCCAATCCCTGCATCACCTAGTATACATAATACCTCTACAATATAGGTCATCCTAGCTTAGAAAACATATACAGACATCAAAGTGCAACCATTTCATTATAAGTATTAACTTTATAAATAATTATGAACTTCTTAATTCTTTACAAGATGCTGTATAATCACAAATGTTTAAAAAACATTTCAATAGGAAGAGGGGTGGGTGGTTATGGTATAAAGGTGTATATATACATGTATATAACTCCCACACACACACGTATTAGAGCTAGAAGAGAGGTCTAAATAGACACACGTCCATCTACCCGAGGCAGAGGAAGGAAGTTTTCCTGAAACGTAGGCTGTCGAGGAGAAAGTCTGGTCTCTGCTCCAACCAAAAGAAAGCCTCAAACCTGCTGGCCTAATAGCTGTTCTCAGCTTCTCCCTCCTCTCTACGCAGCTCTTCTGTGCAGGGAGGTCCTAACCAGTCAAGATGCTAGTTTTAGGCTCCTTTGAGACACTAGGATTGAAGTAGGACGCAGGAGCCAGGTTGTGAGCATCCTGCATCCAAGTGTAGTGCTCGTGGAAGCTCTCCACAGAGGTCTATGAAGTGTTGCCATACCCATTCTTCCCTTCTCCCCTTACCATTTCCAGTCCTCTGACACCGAGGCTGCAGAGCAGATGCTGCACCGTGTGCCTACACCAAAATGTAGCACTTCTTTCACGTGTTGCAAAGGAAGCCCATGTTTTTACTTACTTTTTTGGTGCTGCAACTGAGGCATAGAGAGACTTGTGCTTTCAGCAGCTCCCTGGAACTTGAGTGACCAGGCCGAGTCTTATTGCTGAAGGGAGGATCATTCCACATCTCTACAGGAATGAAGTAGAAAGGAGATACAACATCAGCACTGTGCCACATTATGCCAGAACTCACAAAATAATTAAAACTGGACAATTATGTCAGACCAGGCAAGTCTGACACACAAAGGAAGGCAGAAGTTGTAACACTGGAAGTAGGGACTGTACTGAAATGAACCCTACAAGAGTATACACTTCCAAAGGACATGGATATACCATTTAGTATTAAACAGTGTTATTTTATCAGAAGCACAGACATCTCCAGTGAACTTCAGAGAACTACCAAGATGCCATCTTGAAGCCAGACAGGGGCTGAGTTGGGAACAAATACATCTCAGAGCAATAACCAAACTCAGTCCATGTTTTGACAACTCAAAAGGTGGCCCGAAGAGCCATGTGCCAGCACAGAACCCAAAGAAGCCTCCTCAAAATAACTCTCCATAAGAACCATTTGTTTTCTTTGAGCAACATCTGTTACTAATGTAATAGTAGCATTTTAAATACGCACCCTTGCCCAGCATTAACGTGAGAAAGTGGATTAAATATAGTCTGACTGCTTGCATTTTAACAGCTCCATAGCTAATGTTGTTTATGGGCTGTTGGGTTTCTTTTTAATAATTTGTATTGATTGGAAGTGCTCAGAAAAGCGAAGCCTGACAGAGTGAGCTGGAGCCAGGCACAGCCCTGCTCAGCAGTAGGCACACACCCCCACGTCGCGCTGCCAGGGGAAACTCATTTGCAGCGAGAAACACACCTCCTACTCTGCTGCCACGTCCCCCAACGTGAGCCTGGCTCTCAACCCAAAACACGCCTTACTCTTCCACAAGGTGAGCCAGCAGCATCCTAGAGATCAGGATGGGGTCACCCTGGTTCTCTTAAGAGTCAGTCTAACCTAAGAGTGCTTTAAATTCTGCTTGCAAGAAAACAAAGAAACACGCAGGTCTCCATTTGATAATGGGAAAAAAATGGCTATTGCAAGAATATGGCAGAAAATATAAAAACTAGTAAATTCCTGAATAAGGAGCTGCCCCTTCCATTCACAAAATTTCCGCACTGAGCAGGCGATGAACTAGTAGCAGTTTGCACAGAAACTCTAGAGTTGCACAGTTCATGGCCAACTGCTTTCTATCCGTCAAAACAAACCCAGACCTTCATTCCATCCCCTCCCTCCAAGGTTTTTGCTCAGCTGGTCCGTTCTACAATCATACAGCCTCGCCATTCCCAGGCAGTGCAGGGTAAATGAGGCTAATCACTGCTGCTCAGTACAGCTGACTCTTATCCCTTCTCCAATCTTACTTAGGAAATTGCAGTGGGATTGATTATTTGGGATGGGATTTCAACCCATCGCACTCCTTGGCTGGGTCACATGTCGTGGTTTATTTATATCCACCTCAGTCATCCTAAGGACAAGTGGAAATTTGTCAGTCACCATCCTTGGGCATTCGGAGGGAGTCAGAGTCAAGTCAAATGTAAAGGACATCTTTAGATTTCTTTCTGTCCTGGCCCTTCAGTTGCCCTGGATTTGGCTGCTTTTGTGCAATTCTTGGCTAAACCAACCTTGCCACTTACAGTAGTACAAAGATTGTAAACAGAAAGTTGTGATTGATACTGAAAGCATTACTAATTAGCTCAGAAGGACACAATTAAGAAAGAAGGAGCCAGTGGGTAAAATGGTGGGAGAAGGAAACGCAGCTATTTATCAATGCTAACTATGTATAAATAAAATGGATGACAGATGGGGGGGAAGAGGAAGAGAATTGAGAACTACAGATAAAAATGAGAAACTAAGAATTGTAGAAAACTGATAAGAGAGGTAAAAGGATACAAGGGTCAACCAGAATTAACAGCAATAAGAAGAATATATTTTTAGTGTGTTAAAAACATATGGAATCCTAAGAATGAAATGGAAAGATGCCAAGAAGAGCAGATATGTTCACCAACAGTAACAAGCTTTGTTCAAGGCTGGAAGAGGCACAACCATTGGCAAATTGACAAATATTTACAAAATATCATTTGCAAAGTGAAAAAAAAAAAGTGTAAGTTGGGTAAAGCAATACGTGTGGAAATGCCCCCTTCCACAGGAGAAGAGGCAGGCTGAGCTTAAGCAGCTCTCCTCGCATGCAGAATGCAGGGATCTTCTCAGGCTATAAAGCCTTCACAGAAACACCACTTCTTTATTAATCTGTATGGAACCTACCACCATCCAAGTCATGCGCTGATGGGAATGCTGCCACTGCTATAAAACAAATTTGAGCCAATGCTAACAGAACACATGAAAAAAATAGATCTATTGGGAAATCCAGAGCATCCTTCTGATGCATTTGTGTGATTACATATAGTTTATTCTGTCTCTTGGTTTTCCAGGTGGTAAAATGAGTAAAATAAACAAGTCTGGCAAGTTTCTAAAGTTAAGGAATCATCTGAGATGCTCTAGGACTGGCAGTTTAAGAGTGTTATGCATGATGCTATACATTAACTAAACTACCTTTCTCAGGGAAGAAAGATTTACCTGTCACATACGAGCACCACACACGTATCGCAGCACTTCAAGGACAAAAAAGAGTAGGGAAAAAAACTCCATTGAGGCCACTTAGATTTTCCAGAAAAATCAAGAGGGAGTATGCCCCACCAGCTCCTGACTGTCAGTGGGAGCTGGGAACCTACATCCCTTTGAAAAAACTCAGCTTAAATATTTCTTGGTTTTGACCCAATAAATTCTGCAAAGAAATGAATAAATACCTCACTTCGGTTCCTATCATCTCTGCTTCCCTCCCTTGCTGGCAGCCCAATACTGAATTCATTAAATTTCATTAAAATATACATCTGGTTCCTGCTTTTACAAGGCTATGAAATCTGCGGGTCTTTGCAGAGGAAAATCAGCTGTTCCCTGTTTAATATGGCCTTTTGGCATACGGACACTCGACTGGAGTTAAAGATCCCCCTTATTCAGCTGACAGCGGGTTCCTGTGATACAAGCACTAGTTCAGCTAAAGATTGTGGAAGATTAAAGTTGGCTTAATGATGATGATGAAGTTGGGTGCTCTTGTAAATGCAGCGCTAGAAAACTACAACTCCCATAAGACACCCTGGCAGCCAGGGTAGAACCCGATTACGTGTCAACGGGACCCAAAACATAATCTGGTTCTGAAAACCACAACCTCGAGAAGTCCAAGTGGAAACAAAATACTTCATTTGTTTTCCCAATGGAGGATGAATATTTTTTCATACAATGAAGAAGTTTCCTCTCATAAAATTCCATAAATTTTTTCTATTAAAAAAAAAATTTTAGAAAAATCTGTGGTAGAAAGTTTCAGCAGTAATTGGATGTCTCGTGGGATGCTGCATGCACTTGCCTCCTCTGTATTCACTCTCAAATGCATTAACACTGACAAACGGTCCTTTTGGCAGATCCAAAATACACCATTTTGACTTGGTAGAGATTCTCCTAAGACAGATTCATGGGAATTTGACGTTCCATCTCAAGGCTGCAAGGAAGTGATGAGCTTCTCCCTTTCTTTCTCTAAAACCAAACAGCGAGGGCTCTCATCTGGGATGTAATATTCAGGTTTAATTCACACCCCCACAAAAGAGTCACACTAAAAACTCCTCTTGCAAGTGACTGTTAACTGCTGGACACTCCCGGGCTGCGTGGTCTGTCAGAATCTCCTTTTTAATACCCATGGAACAACTCTACTTAGTTTAAACAGCTAGTGTATAGTGTGTAAGACTGCACTGCACTTCTATAAGGCACATGTAGAGATCCCACTATAAAGTGAGGGTGAAATGCAATATAGCACTGGCATCTTATTCTCCTTCACTCCCATAATGCAAAGTCAAGAAACTTAGAAAATTATCCTTAGCCTGAAAATGCAAAGATTACTATCACCTTTTTAAAAAACGAGCACTTAACCTTATTTGCCAAGGCTAAAAGATCCCCAGCACAGCGCAGCCCCGCTGTACACACAGACACGCTGCCACCACCAACAAATCCCGCCAACTTCTCCTTGGAGTTAGAAAAAGGTCGTGCCTTTGCTATCCCGATTCCAAAGTTTCTGTACCTTGACAGCGGCTATTTTCCACCTCCTGTGACCTTGAGAAGCGCTGTTCCCTCCGGGCATGCCAATAGTTGTAAAACAGGGAGTGCAGTAAGAAATGGATACGGATAGAGTGAAAGTGATTCTGTTGTCCTTTCACACACCCTCCGTGAGATGTTGAATGTGTTTGAATGTGATCCATCAAGACATTGATCCCTTGGGGAAGCGGAGATGTGTAAGGAAACTTCAAGTGCTTTCTAACCAGATATACCTACGGAGAATGTACTGAGCGGTACAGTAAGAAGATACATATATTATCGATAGTCTCATGTCATGGGACGAGTCACAGCAGAGGTGAGGGGAAATCAGATGTGTTCCGGGGCTCTGGAGGTTATACATTCACTAGAAGCAATTTCTCCTTGAAAAGTAACGAGGAAACTGCTCTCTGTTGTGGTCTCTTTAGCCGCCCTGTGTTAAACTCAGCTGCAGGAAAAAGGGAATGCAAGATAGAACAATACCTTTTAATAGAACATTTCACAGGAAACGCTGCAGAGATGGCATTCTATTTTAAAGCTGCCAAACTCCATAATTAAAAGGAAAATGTATGATTAACTATAAGAATTTTCTGCTTGTGTTTAAGATCCAAAGAATTAAATCAAAATCCTTAAAAGCCATTGCTAAATGAAGGGAACGCACAAGCTGGCCCTAGCAGTGAAGTCTGTCACCAACACAGGCTTTATCCAGCTTAAGCCACTTCATTCTTTGATCAAAAAAGAGTGGCTTGAGTGGGTTTATTTTCGAAGGCTGGCAAGTGTCTCAGCTAGGACAGCTGCGTGCTCAGAGCTCGTCTCAGGAGTAATCCCACCTTCCCTGCCCCCTCTTTCTGAACCCCAGAGCCTGATCTCACAGAAGGTCCTGCCAAGTGCCAGGAGTGACACTGGGGTCAGCGGGGCCGAGCACAGCAGCAGGAGGCACTGCTCTGGCCAGCTCAGAAGTTCATTGCCAGAAGCAGCCTATGGGAAAATGTGACAGAGCTACAATTTCCCTTGTTTGCTCCAATCCTCACCTCCCAGGAACCACCATGAGACGCCTACCTCAGGACATGTGGCCTTTCAAACCAGGATGATGCTGGACACGTTCCTGTGCAACCTACTCTAGGTGGACCTGCTCTGGCAGGGGGGGTGGACTAGATGATCTCCAGAGGTCCCTTCCAACCCCACATCATTCTGTGGAGAAAGCACCTTCCAAAGGTGCTCACCTCAGCTATATGGTGTTCTTGCTCTCAGATCCTGCATACCTGACCCATCCTCAGACCAGCTGCATGTGGCTCCTGTGAGTCCAGAGCTGGCGAAAGCCACCACGCTGCCAGCACAAGATCTGGAGCAATAAAAGGTCTAAAAGAGTAAGTTTCTCACTTGATGCTAGGTCAGGTTTAAGTCTCAGCAATCCATTCCTGGAGCACGCAACATCGCAGAGCGTAGCCTCAACAGGATTAGCCAGAGCACTGAGTAAGGTGCAGAATCAGACTTAATTGTCACTAATTGCATTACAGGGCCAAGGACTGAAGCCTCCTAAAGCCTGCTTTCTCTCTTATCCACAGCGATCTGCCCTGTGGACTGGGAGGGAATGAGAGGAGCCCTGGCGTTTAACCCCTGGAAGTCAATAGCAAACCCCTTCCGATCTTGGTGGTGACAGATTAGGTGGTGACAGGATTCTCTGCCCCGGAAGAAGCACTTGCAGGATCACACTTGGACTTAGCTTTTGTTTTCTAAGGAGGGATTTATTGAACATGAAGCTAAACATCCTGCATAGATGCTTTTCTGTGTTTATTTTCATGAGGCCTGAGTTTTTGCAGTGGTTCTTATTGTTGGTGATACAGGTCTTCAGTGATGGAGTTTTGGATTTAATTCAGATCTAAATTTGATTGGCTAATTCATCAGGTTTTTAAAGAATCTGGAGACCAATGAAGCCCCTAACCATGAAAAATGTGACACTGCTCTTTGATTACCAGCTGGGATCTCCAAGCTCTTTTGGCCTACAAAGCAACAGTTTTTCAAAATATACGGCAACTAATATTTCATTTCAGCTGGCAGGGCTCCATAAAAGGGTTTGGACCTTACAGTGCACTTAAACCCTTTGATAAACAGACTGTATAGATTGAGCAGATGGTGGTTCAGGAGTTCAAAATGCTCAGGTTTCCAGCTCAACATACAATAACCTGTAGGCAGAAGCAGAATAACATCTGAACAGGTTGGAACTATGTCTGGGATGGTCTGTTCTACTTGTTAAATGCTGAGGGAGAGCAGGTCTGAAACAGGAACGTAGGATTGGTTGGGATAATCTATTTCCATGGGAGAAAGGATCCAATCCTCTATGGTTGCAGGCAGCTGCATCGTTGTATAGCCCTTTTTACAAGCCAGTCTAGTTCCACCATGACAGCAGTTGGCTGTTGTGCCACCATCACTTCATTTGGAAGGCTGTACGCAAATCTAATTGCTTTAAGGGATAGATATGGACATTTAATCCACCTTTTAAGAGTATTTACAATGAAATTGAAGCTTTAACCTATCCTCTTTACCTTACAAAGGGAAACTTCTGTGGCAACACAGGTCACAGTCACGTGTAAGAAAGCCAAGAGTAGACTGGCTTTTGAGGTGAGGTGGAAAGATAGAAAAGAAGCCAAATTCTGCAGGCTGCCCTTGCTGGGCGTGCAGGGTGTGAGCCCCAGCTCCCCGCGGAGCCCACAGCTCCATCACTTCCACGAGTACAAAGTTCAAACGCGTTTCACATTGGTGAGAGGTCTGCAAGACTCACCTCAAGCACACTCTTCCAGGGTTTTCCCTTTCCAGGGTATAAATGATCTCTTGGAAAACATGACTAGCTGGGCAAAAAAGGACGTGCTGAGCTAGCCATTCCTGTGGGTACGTGAATGACATGTTCCTCCTGGGATTCTGATGTCCCAGACCAAGCTTCTCCTGCAGGAAACTGCCAAGTGCAGCACCAGGAGCTGCCAATTTCCAACTAGAAGAGCCGAAAACCTTGGGCAAAGCTGGACAACTTGATCCTACAATCCCTCACTCTCCTAAGCTGTCTTTGTTAAGTCAATGGATCTGCTTACCTGGGTGTGTATCGGTTACAGGAAGAAAGAACACCGAAGCTGAATGCAACTTACTGGCAACGTTTGCAAAGGAGCAGGAAAACAAAGACCTTCTCATACGCCAAATATTAAACCTTCCATTTGCATGAATACTTTTCCTCCTTACAGAGCTGGATTTTGACTAGCAGTTACAGCACCCAACAGAAAAGCAGGAGTTCTGGCATCACCTCACCATAATGTAAAAAATATTAACTCAGGCTTAGTAACTGTACAATTTCCTGGTGTTCTTTTAAAAATGGGGAGGTGGAAAAGGATCTATGTCAAACATGCACATCTAATGAGTCCCATGACCTGATCTGGAAAAGACTCATCAGGATGCTGAAAAAAGCCAGACCCAAGGCACTGTACAGAGATTTGCTCCTTAGAGTTGAATTTCAAGGCATCCAGTAAGGTTTCCCCAAATAAATGCCAAATCATTTGTTACTTCTGAAAACAGAAGCTTTCTGTGATATTCTGGCATCTCTCATACATCTAATATTCTCAATTAATTAAGTCCTCAGTGAAGCCTAGAACATCAGCATCTAATGGCTGATGCACCAGTACCAGTGGTCTGGTCCTGTCTGTCCTAGAGCTCAGGCCACCAGCCTAAGCAGGAATACTGGAGTAAGCCTTTGATAAATAAATTAAAAAAAAAAAAAAAAAAAAAAGAAAAGTCTTGTTTCTCGTAGTCCTTCTTTCTCTCCTTAAATTAGCTAATATGAAAGTTAAGTTTTTTGTTTTCTCTACTAAAAAAAAAAAAAAAGGCAGGGAAAACGAATGTTTCCAGAAATTAAACGGCAAGTTGTGTTATTTTTAGGGGGTTAGATGACAGGAGGCATCACATTTGAAAGTACTCACTTGATCAAAGAGCCCTAAAAGGATTCAGCAGCACTGAGAACTATATATCAAATAGGATTATGACAGAATTAAGGGACTGAGCCATTTATAACTTAGGGCAGTCTCCCTCTTTGAAGCCTGCCTTGGTAATTGATCCATTTTTCTATAAACCAGAACCATAGCATTGCATTAAAAATCTGTATCTATTCCAAAACTATTAGCTTTGTACAAGATAATCAGGGGAAAAGGTAACATTTGTATGTGACACTAGAATTTTCACTTGAAAAAGAAAATAGTCATGACATCCAAATAGAGAGAACATTTTTCTATCAGTATTACCGTGTCCAACAAATTCTCTTCTGCAGCGTGTCACAGCACCGGTTGTGCATTATGGCAACATAAATCACACAATAGAAGTGGGAACTATTGTTTTGTGTTACACAAATTGAAAAGGACATGAATGCATCAGTGGCATTTATTTTACTTCTTGGGACATTCAAATAATGCTGAGAGGAAACCTAAAGAGACACAGAGATCAGTTCAGATGCTCTTACTCATGCAAGTTGTCTTTGTTTGTGGGAACACTCTCCTCAGGAGAAATCCTGGCCCTCTTCAAGAGCAAAACTCGCAATAACATCAAAAGCACCTACAGATGTCAACGGACTGCATGAAGCAGTAGCTCCTTGTTTGGCATTAAGGTATCCTTTTACCTGTTAATTTATTAGACACATTAGATTAACTGAAAAGGAGAGAAGGAATAATTCCAAGCTACAGATTCCAAAACCCATCACACTTATTAAAGCACTTTTTTCAGTCAAGTCAGGGTTTTAGCAAACTTAGCAGATGCAAGTATTGCCATGTGTCTGTCTCATCCTAAAGCAGACAGATCCTACCTTTCCAGATGATGCAGATATAAATAGGAACAATATTAGCATGTCTGAAATTCAGAGAATATTTTCACCACCTAATATAGCTGCTAGGAAAAAATTTAACAGGGTGACTTGTTCAGGCACTTTGGTTTATCCTCTGGTGGCACTGACCTCCCTCCATTGACTGTAACAGGAACCTCATAAACCAAAGTTCAGAGTCAGCAACAAATCCACGCTCCTTTCCCTCTGCACGTGGCTTCATCTTCAGAAGCCACCACTGCAATTAAATCCGTGACGCTGTCTAGATACGTATCAATGTATATGCGCCTATAGACATGTAAGACAGAGAACTGCACAGCTCTTTTACTGAATTATGCATTCACTTAAATTCATATTCACTTAAAATTTCACTTTCATTAACAAATACCCCTGGTATCATTTAGCCCATTATATAGGGATTATTTCCTAGTTCCTTTATCTAAAGCAAAGGGAGGCTGTGCTGGAGCGGTACAGTCTCTCCTGCTATTAATAGAAGGTGCACCTGGCAAACTCTTAACTTCTACACGTATATTTTATGCACACACACACAGATGGAAGAGCCTTTACTATAAATGTTCTTGCGAGGTGGCAAGGATATATGTAGACTAATTCATAGATTAACGGCAACTGTAGACTTTCTGCAGCTTTAGATCCCCCCTTTTCCATATTAAACTGTAGTACACTATTTTCAGAGTTAAACTGCTCACCCACCATCAAAGATTGTAAGAGTTTTCTCTGTTGATTTAAATACGTGAAGAACAATATGTCAGGCAACAGCTAAGAATCTACCCAGAGTGTATCCAGACTGAGATGGGGCATTTCACAACAGTCAAAAACTTGTCTCGTTCTCCAGGTCCTCTTCAATAATAAAATGCTCCACCTCTTGCTTTTGAGGTGACAAAAAAATACAAATAAATCCTTGAAACCTATTTAAATATGAGGAATTCTGTGGCTCCCCGATGGATTAAATATTCCCATTTTGAAAAATAAAAAGGAAATTTTGAATCTGAATGCTCCTTCTACACATTTCTAATATTGAGAAAAAAACGGAGGGTTTTGCTCAAAAAACATAAAAAAAATTGTAAGCTTTCTTAATCTATGTCCCCTCATTATTCACTTGGGTTCCCAGCCAGATTCATCCTGAAAGTCAGCAAAACCCACTCAACTTCATATACTTATACTGCAAATGAATTTTTCACTCCTGCCTACTCTGGGGGTAAACAAACACCATTTGACCTTGTATTGATTTCTTTGATTAATTTCCCATTTAAGCCCCATTCTGAGGGGTTTAAGTGGGATATATGAGATTCATGGCATTTGTGCAGGCCCTTTACACAGGGTTGGATTTCTCCCTCACCGCACGCTACCACGCAAAATTATGAAAACAATCCATTCTTAACCATTCACTTCAGTCCCAATTACTGTAGCCCCCATCACAGCCGGCCGCGTTCCACCAGCAGATCCAATCTCCACCAGAATCAGCCTCAGCTCTGCATTACATGTTGTCTATGTTCCTCCCATTTAAAAATATTTACATAAGCTTGGATTTCAGCAGTATTTACGGTTACAAAATCGCAATTTCTGTCAGGACAGTTCATCCCAAATCCTGAAATGCTGTTCAAAACGTCACTGAAATTGTATGGCAAAGGTTAGTTTGCTAATTCTGTGTTCTGCTTGTTTCTTTTACAATCAAAATGAAACTTGACTTGTTTATTTATTCATTTTGCAAGAAGGCTTTGAAAACGACACTAAGTCTTAAGGGGAAAAACCAAGAATTGGTTTAACTTTTTCTAAACTTCTTACCTCAGAGCTTTATGTAGCAGAACCGGTTCCCACCGTGTGAGCTCAGGTCCACAAACCCTGAACCCGCAGAACGGCGTGGAACCGAGCTGGACAACTAGTTCCCACGCTGGACCAGGCACAGCATCTACAGCCCGGGATGCAGGAACACGGCACACGGACACGGTAGCAGACCTCCCCCTCCATTCCTCCAGCACAAGAAGGGATGGAGGGGGAAATCCCAGCCCCAGAAGATAATAAATAAATAAAAGGCCTGCCTTTGACTCCAGTGAACTCAGTGATAAGTCTCTTGAGGGACATTAGCCCACATTTAATGGGCCAGCATTAAGTTTTGTGCACCGATATTCAACAGGAGCACTACGAAACTGTGAGCGTTGCAGAGGCCTGATACAGTGGCAAAGCTGATGCAAATTGCAGGGAAATGTTGTTATTACACTACACACAATTACACTATCACCCAGAGACTCCAATTAACAGTACAGTCTCATTGTACAGCCCTGGCTTCAAAGGGAGTTTGATTTAAATAGACAAGGCAGGTAACTGAAGCCTTAGGATATACACTGCACAACTGAGAAATGAGGCAAAAGTAATTAAGTGACTTGACCAGGATCATACAGGAAATCTTTGGCTGAGCCAGACCCTGATTCCCATTATGCTCAGCCCTCGCCTGCAGCCATAATTAGGGCAGCATTCTTCTGCTCTGACCTCAGCCGCGCTGCAAGTGCGTCCACACCTCAGAGGCAGGGCTCCTGTCCCTTCGCCCCTGCACACCCTGCTCCACAGCACCGGCCAGGCAGGAGCGAGTCCCCGGAAAGAGACAAAAACGCCTTTCAAGTGTGTATCCGCACCCACCGACGTCTATCCCACGAACGCGTGTAGCCCCTGCACCCCAGTACAGGCACACAACCCCCCCAGGTAACATCTCTCAGCTCTGCAGCCCCTACCCAGGCTGGCCGGGGTTTCAGCAGCCATAAGCTAATCCAACACTTTTCAGGTGTTAAAACCACAGTGTTTTATATGGGTATAGACCCAAGACAACAAGATTTTTTTTCGCGTTTCTTTAGTGATCACATATTCAAAGGAAGTCAACTAAAAATTATTAGCGGTGGTTTGGATAAACGCAGCCTTGAAAACATTAAGTGACTCTCGGAGCTGCCAACACTGTAAATGATCAGGACCTGCTGCAATTTCAAGAAAAAAAGGAATAAAATGGGGAATTTCAATAAGTTTTCTCTTTTCTTTTATAAATTATATTAGAATATACTTGATGTATTTCTTGCCCCAGTTTCATCTTCTGACCCTGTCTGTAAGGATAAACCAAATAAACTTAATCGAAGGATAGAAATACTTTTCTCTCTTCTTTTCTGTAAGTGCTACCAGAAGAAAAAGCTCTTCAATACAGCTTATTGTTAAAATTGATGTGAAACAGTCCACTCTAAAGTCTAGGAGCACCAGATCATCAGCTACTAGAAACTGCCATAGTTCCACTAGCACTTAGTGCAGCTGAGCTCTTCCCCAAAACCTCTGAAAAACAGAACAAAACCAGAGCTGCCAACACAAGGTCAGTAGTCATGTGGAGAACTTGCCTACACAAACAGCAGAGGCACCGAACCTCTCAGTTCCTATGAGCTCTTTCCTTTTTCTTACTGATTTTTATAACAGCAGATAGGATACGAGTCCCTGGATCAGCAGGTTGACAGAGATCTACCAAGAGATAAGTGTTTTTAGCTTATCTCCTCTTAACCCAGTATGAATTAATTCACAAACTAATTCTTCTGATATAGTTGATTGAAACAAAAGCGTGTTGTCTTTTGTGGGGATTCTCCATACCTGTTTCATATTTCAGACAATATTTCCTCTCTTGGCAAGAGAAAATGAAGTCCTGTTAAGTGGCAGGATGTTGCACTCGGTTGTACGGCCCAGGTAGGCAGGAAGAGAGCAGCTTTGCAACGTGTCAACCAACAGCGAAGCAGCAGCCCTGGGTTAAGAGTGACAATCAAACACCATAATGTATCTTTTCCCCACATCTCCACTGACAGAAAACCATGTTTAAAACTGCAGGTGACACCTCCTCCAGGCTGGGGCTGAACACACACTAATGTGGCTCCAGTTGGTGAGGAACAGGGAAACAGAGAAGATTTTTGCCAGAGCTTTTCCCATTGAGCTACAAGTTCCCATATATCCCTTCTCCCCGGGCTCTGCAAACTTCAGCACATCAGGAGGCTGCTGAGCACCTCACCCATGATTGCATAAAGCAGTTCTGATCCCAGGTCTGGAAATCCTGAGTACACACTATCACGCATTCAGCTTCCCCCAGGCCTACGAGCACAGGTGTAGTTATCTGTAATCATAAGGAAAAATATACAGATCAAAAATATACATATCAAGGATTTACATTTAGGAGACAAGCCACCTAGGAGATGCATTACATTTTCTTAAATGAGTAAGTCATTATGAATGAAAGGCAAAGACTGCAGATTAATTACCCAACTTGCTCTTCCACTGCTGCTTAGCGAGATTACGACTGTGACTCTTGCAGAAAGGGGACACTGCAGCATAATTGTCTTAAAAGCTCTCTGTAGCTTAGGAAGATTCAGGCTGTTAGCGTGATAAATCTGCATCAAACAGAAGCAGAGAGGGCAGAGCAGAGCTCAGGTAGCATGTGCTGCCTCGCCACCTCTTCTGAGGCGCTGTCAGCGTGCAACGGGGCTAAGACGGAGAGATCCTACGGTGATAATAATTTTGCATGTTGAAGGCGAAGCCGGTCTGACTGATTAGGTTGCTGATTTAACCTCAGCATTCAGACTTAGCACATCCCAGGGCTATCCTTTACTCAAGCTCCTGAAAGCAGGAACTGCATGAAAACATTCATATTTTCTTAGCAGGTAATTTTTCTAAGATTTATAGTGACGTTACAGTTTGTTTATCGATTGATTCATAAAAGGACGGAAATTAACACATCGCCTCCCCCAACACCCATGCCCAGTGCCAGGTTAGTACTGTGACATGCCATCAGGTGAGCTGAAACCATCAATTCCTTCAACACTGAAACCACACAATATTGCTTCCAAACTTTTAAGATTAACATTTCTTGCAAAGGAATAACTACCGAATTTTTTTTGAGACAGATATTTAGTACTTTCTCAGAGAAGAGGCAATCATTTTCTCCCTGCAACCCCAGCCACTTCACTGCTGGGTTTCATTTGAGAAAAAAGAATGTCTTTTTTATTTTGTTTTAGTACGCTCCTGCCATTACGAGCGTTTCATAATTGCCATGAACTCCCTGAAATCAGTTGTTTCTACAATTTGTGACTGATTACACACAGCACTAAGCATTGCAAGCAACAGTTCATTAACTCCTGGTACCAGACAGTATGAAAGGACTCAGGTTTAATTCAATCTGCTTTGTCCACAGAACTGCACAAGCAGCTTGCTGGGTGGGGGTGTGTGTGTGTGTGTGTGTGTGTGCAGAAATATTCCTGAACCTTAAGAAAGCTTTTCTGACCTGAATTAAATGGTACCCGGCTTTACAGGCGGCCTAATCAAAGCCTCGGATCTGGATGGCATGAAACACTTCAGATGAATCCTCCAAAATCAGAGATGGATTCTGCAGCTTTGGCCGACCTGAGGGTTTCTCTGCAGACCAGCTCTGCCACCCCATTTACATTCCCCTGCAAAAGGACAACTGAGGACTAAGGGCCAAACATTGTTCTAAGAGGAATTATTTCACAGCTTTTCTTTTTGAAGAAGAGCATCAATTAGAAATATACTATAATTAATCCAGGTAGGGCAGCTGAGAAAAGCACGCCAGCTGTACGTCTCCTTTAGATTATGATCCGGGTTCATCCGGGTTCATCACGTAATGGCATATGATTTATGATTTATAACATATAACCTCTGCTACCAACTTGGGAAGCAGAGGAAATCTCTGTATCCTTTCAGTTATCGATCTGGGTGTTAGTAGGTCCAAAAAGATAGCGACAGCCGCTAGTAAAAAAAAAGCAATCGAACAACATTCATTGACAGAATTCACCGGTCCCCACGGACCGGCTGCAATTGGCAGCAACTTCTCAGTTTCAATGTCCAAATATAGTAGGGTAATCACGGAGCTGATGTATCCGCTGTCCAGTCTCCACTTATCAGCAAATTTTTTTTCTGTTCTTTTTTACCATGGAGATTAAAAGACTAATACCAGAGAGGAGTTCAGCGGTAGAAACAAAAGAAGGAAGAATAATACAAACAATAGTCAGGAAGATTTTGTTTTTAAAGAACAGAAAATAAATGCTTTGTTTAAGCACCCTGAAGTCAGAGGAAAATTTCCCATTGACCTCTCAGGGGGTTAAATCAGGTTCTTAAAGATGTTACTAAATGCCCCAGGAAATGTTTCAAATCACTTATGATATGATCTTTTCCCAAAGAGAGTTTTAGCAAAAAAAGCTTGTGTGTTGTCTAGGTGGAACTCTGTTATTCTGGCTGCAAATCAAATGTCATCTTCAAAAGTCCTAAGGAGCCTCTCTCAGGCTGCACTGAGTTACTACAGATGCCTCTTTATCCAGAATAAAATCTGAGTGACAAGCCTGTTCACCATACAAGTCAATGCAGTCTTCCAAGAGCAAGACTTCATGTTGACCAGTCTTTAAGACCTTGACACTGTACACTGTACAAATGTGAGACCTTCCAAGGCCCAAGGGAAGCCTTAGACCCACTTATAAGCAGTAATAAACCACCTACTAAGTATGTGGTGTGGATGAAAAGTGCAATACCGTCTTTCGTACAAGGATCTGGATTATGAACCCACAGACCTGAAAGTTAGTCCGGGCTGTTACCATTCTCTCAGCATGAACGGTCCCATTTCATACCTCACATACCATGGAGCCAGAACTCAAACAAAATGCTTTCAGTTCTAAGTGGAGTAATAAACAGGAGGCAAAAACTTCTAAAAAGGGTAGTTTCCTCTCTATCACCTCTCCCATGCACGGGAAAATTCTTTTACAATACACATGCTCCTCTTCACTGTACACTCTTCTCCTCCCTGCCTAACCATTGATCAGGAATGAGAAGAAAAAAGCAGCACTGCAGAATTTCCACTTTTCAGTAGAAGACATTCAAATGAACAAATCCCAAAACATCAAGTAATGAGAAAAATAGGTAACGCTTTAAGAGGGCTGTCATGTTTGTCTGTGGGAGTACTTCAGTGTGCATGGAAGACAGGTTGTTACATTAGTCTAAACCAGTGCCATGATGTACACATAATTAAAAGTCCTGTTGCCTCTAAATTGGCTGTTGAGAAATTAAAGGAGAGGTCACGGATTTCTTGAATTCCTCAGCAAAATCTCTTGTGCCCAAAATAACATCTCAGAAAATAGCTAACATGATATAGAAGAAGGAAGAGAAGCATTTGGTTCCAAAATGGGGGGAAAGTATATCAGTTTGGGAGCATTAGTTGGGAACCTCATGTTTTTAAACACTTGGATTTGTTACGAATTTATCCTTAGAATTTAATTCCTTGTCTTCCTAGTATTTTCTCTCTCCCTGTTTGGTAATTTTTTAAGTGTCACTCCAGAAGTAGCAGGCACCCAAAACAGAGATAAAAGTAAATTTCAGCTTGAGAAACTATTGGGATAGACGCGTTTTTCCAGCCTTTTTACTAGTTACAACCTCTTCTATAACCGCGATTGCCCGGTGAGCCTGGATGTATATTATCATAAAGCTTTCTCCAACTCATCCAAGGCTATAAACCACGGTCAGCAATTAAAACTCTCGCTGTAGTTTCAGATTGCTTCCCGTGCAAGCGGAGGGTAGACGACCTCATTAAGAATGCACACGACCTCCAGCTGAAGGGGCTGCGCGGGGCTGCCGCACGCTGCCAGGGAAGGTGCAGACACGGTTAGATTTCTGCTTCCGTCCCAATCTTTAAACGTTGGCTACTGTTGCTTTAAATATTTATAGCGGATGCAGGAAGTGTGGCTTGAATGTAATGGAATGGGAGAGATGGTGAGAAACTCATTCTCTCCAACTTTTGTTTCAGTTTAATCCCTGGTCGCTGGAAGTCAAGAATTTTGATACGATGTGTTAGTGCTAACGGCGGGGGCTGTAGATTTAGCAGGCTCCAGGCCCCTTAGCATAGGGTTAAATGTCAAAAGCAGAGGAAGAAGCTGTCTGCAGCGAATATGAATGAAGTTCTCCCTTTCTCAGCAAACCAGAAAAACCATTTGCCACCAGAGAAAAAAAAAAAAACCAAAAAAAAACCACACACACCCACGCAGAAACTTCTGTAGCACTGTATTGTAATACCTAATGTCTGCTTCAAGACATCAGAGTGGACAGTCACCACTGCTCTGCCTGCAGTACCTGTGAATGACATCCAGTGGCACCACGGGGACCATCTTTGCTTCAAGGTATTCACTTTAAATCTCATCTTGCTTTCAAAGAGTCCATCATTTCTCCTCTCCCATTCCGGCCTTGCCACATATGACGTAAATAAAACACTATTAACTGTATTAATGAATTATGGTGTATCCTGTTCTTATAATTAATCCCATTCATTACAGTGGAATCTTGCATAATTACGAATGTATGCTAGCAAGGGAAGATAGCTAATTCAGAGCCAACAACAATGTTAGTCAATAATGATACTTCCCCTTCTTTAGGAAGGGAGCATCTTTATCCGGTGTGCTCAAGCTCCTGTTGGCAGCCGAGCCCGCGGAGAGGGAAGCACCATGTCTGAGCAGGAGAAAGGCACCTCTGCTGGTGTGTTACACTGAGCCCAGTTGGACTGCTGAGATGGGCTGACGTTCTTACCTGCACTGTCTACGGAGGGAAACTGAGGCACGAGAAGTTACCTGGCAGGAACGTGCTGACATGAGGGCTGAGAATAAAAACTAATCTTTCTGTTCTACCAATAGGACCAATTCCTACAACTCCAAAGGTTTTTCTAAAAACAAACATACCCTGACTAGGCTGGAGTCCAACAAGGCTGTGTTACATGACGATGACGATGGAGCCAAGGGAACAGTAAATAAAGGGACTTCGCCAGCTTTTAAAAAAAAGGTGGAGATGTCTTCACCCTAATTTATCAGTGCATTTGACAGGCTCAAGAACAAGCGGGCATTATTGACAACTCCTTGAGACAAGGACTCAAAACACCAGGTTTATTTACCCTGACTTTCCGGACCCAAGAGTGAGGGTGTTTGTCTCTGGGAGTTTTGTCAGACCCATGACACAGAGATGTCAGTTATGAAGGGCCAGGACCACAGGGGAAACGCTCCCTTTCTGTGGGTGGTGGAGGCGGCCTCATGACTGTATCTGCTGCTGAATTCTTCCAGATGTTGAAGATGGCTTGACTCCATGGCTCACCCTGATCTTCTGGTTTAGAAGAGGAAAAGGGGACTCCCAGGAAGCTCCACAACTACAAGACCAAACCGTGCTTTGGCTGATGACGGAGAGAGGGAGGAAAAAGATTCAAAATTTACCTGTGTGGGAAGTTTTTGTGGGTTTTGTGGGCTGTTGCTTGGGGAATCAATGGCATGTCCACACAGATGCTTTGCTCAAAAAGTTGGGAAGATAGGGAGCATGCATGACCATACGGGCTGCACACCATACAGCCAGGAGATGCAGCTAAGCCACAGCCAGTTAAAAATTTAAAATAAAACAAACAAAAAAAAAAAAAAAACAAAAACAAAAAAGCAGTGCCAAATGTTTTGGAGTGCCTTCTACCTTCCACAGCAACAACTGATTTTCACCTTTCCAAACTTTTCCACAAAATATTTTTTTTTTTTTCCAATATTTTTAACTTCCGAATTACCTACCTTTGTACAAAGCTAAATGATAGTTTCAAAAGGTTTGGGGTTTATTTTTCTATTTGATTTCTTTCTTAGGCCACACAAAACTTTCTCACAAAATAAGCTTTGGAAAATTACAGGATCAAAAGGAATGTTTTTAGTCAAGTCGTCCTGCAAGCACTGGAACTTAAGGCCGTTCCTTCTACCCTCCCCTGGGTCTCCAATGCAAGCTCCCGAGTGGATTCTCCTGTGTCTAGTGAGAGCTGAGTGCACCCACACATCTGTTTGCACAAACCTTGAAAGCACTTAACCTTGACACCCATGTCACCTGTCAAATTTTGTGAAATAGGCCCCAAAATAGAAGGCACTGGGAAGGGATGCAACAGACATATGCCCACTGAAAAGCGTGACGAACAAGGCTTTAGGAAACCATGATAAAAAGAAAAACAGAAAAATGATAAAAGCGAATAGGCGATAAAACAAATGAAAGAAAAACTCTAAATTCTGAAAGTTTCCTGTCACTGCTTATAATTATTTGACTGAAAAATTCCAGCCTTATTTTGTAGCACTAAACTTTATAAGTATGAATAAAGGGAAACGATCTGAAACTCTAGTTTTCCTCGGACCTTCTCCAAATGGTGATTTTTGAGTCAAAAAAGCTGAGCAGTTTGCAATGACAAGAAAATAAGTACATGAGGTTATAATCTGCCTTTGTTCTGCATGAGAAATTTCCACGGAAGATGGAGCTGCTGGTTATTTCCATCCTCTAATTAAGATACATAGCAATTCTGTTTGGCCTGAAATACACTCAAAAGAAGTACAGACATGAGTGCGATAGAAATAGTAAATGGAACAACTTTTCTAAAATCGTCCAAAACAATACAGAAAAGAACACTCTAGTCCTCTCTGACCTACCGGTGAGCTTTCGTTTTGGCATGAGAAGCCTGACTGTAAGAGCACCTGGAGATCCCACCAGAGTCCTCAGCTCCTCTCAGTCTGGCTCTGGCTGCAAGAGGCAGAAGGAATCCAGCACACGACAAATTCATTATTTTTTTTCACCTTTTGGCCATTTTGCTGCGTGGAACTGCTTGCACCAAGCACAGGAAAGTTGGAACATCACACAACTGGGTCATGAAGTGCCTGCATGGGATAAATTACTGAGCCTGCCACCTGAACACCAAACAGAGCGCCAGGGGTCAGAGCTAACAAGATTATAAAGGGTGATGAGGTATAAGGATGGAGAATGTTCCTGCAAATGCTTAATGATGTGAGTAACCCAACTTACACACAGAAATCCTTCGAGTAGCATACGGAGTTGCAGCAGGGTCCCTGTCTAGCATTTGCAGTTCTCGGGCAGCACGTTGAGTTGTTAATTTTAACTACACTTTTGTGAAGTGATATCCCTTGCTGTTCTAGGCCATTTAGCAAAGGAAAATTACATGGTAAATCCAAGCTCTTTGGGACTGTTGCTCTGACAGGTTTCTCATGGATTTCAAGGACAGAACTTAGCTGATATACGGGGTGCAGTGATTAAGCCTAAAAATGGCGAAAACATCCAAGGTCCCCGAACTCCAGCACAGCACCTGAAGGCACCTCTGTCTGTTTGCCAAGTGCCTTAGAGACCTACATTCCCCCAAACTGCTTCTGGGCTGATGGGGAAGGTGAGAGACAACCTAGATCTGCTCAGGATGGGGACAGACAGGCCAGGCCACTGCACGGTTACATGTATGATGCTGTAACACACGATCCCGCCCAAAGAAGTGCTGCTGGAAAGGGAATTGTCTCCTTGCTCTTCTTACAGCAAATTCATCTATATTAATTACCGAGGAGACACCACGCACGGCTCCACCGAAGCGAAGGCCCTCCACAGGCTGCAGAATTTGACTTTCTGAGAAGAAAACACTTGTGACAGATGGGCCCAGCCAAAGAGCAAGTCCTTTAGACACTGACCAGGTAACAAAACAAAAACATCGAGCTTAGTTACAAAAAGAACCATTGAGTAAAAGAGCAGTATGGAAGGTAAACTGGAGATTTTAAAACTTCCATTTGTGTCTTCTGTGGGGTTCAGGTAAAGGAGGGCAGTAAGCCATCACTGAATGAGTTTAGTGCGGTTCAAAACCTTCAGTTCTGTGAGGAGGTGAGTACTTACATTTTCTTCCAGGTGATGATGTATTTAAGTATTTGCATGTTCAACAAAAAATTTCTACATTTTAGGACCTGGCACACATTTTCTCATCTTTACATAATTAATACAACTTGCAAATTCCTTCAGTGTCCATACTTTTGTGTGTTCTTGTTTATTTGGCAGGGTTTTCTTTAAACCTCTATGTGTAGCCCCAGTATAAATAATGCAAGGCTCTTTGTGAAACCTTTGCCATCCAGGGAACCGCTTTATCTCCTCACCTCACTGACTGTCCCACATTTTTATTCTCTCCCTAAATTTTCCTCTGCGCTAGTTTACTCTTTGACCTTTGTCACTGCATTAGTTCTGGGGAGATTCACTTTTCAGAATGAAACAAACAAAGAGAAAATAATTTACTTGGGGACAACAGAAAATATTTGGCCCTTTTATGTAACTTTCTCTTCTAGCACAGGGGTTTTCAGGTGAGATCTTTTTTCAGTTTGGTTTTTATACTAACCAAAGCCACCCCAGGAAGTCAGCTTTATTTTGAAGATGTCAAACAAAATCGAGCATTTATACAAGAACCATTTAATTTTTAAAAGATCTATAAGCAGAGTTCTTCAACTTTTTTTCCCCCCATCTGAAAGTATGAGATAAATTTTTCTCTTTAGAAAAAACACACTTTTGGAAAAGCAGGTGAAAAAATTTCTTTAGGAAGGACTTCACTGTGTCCCAAACCTCAATGACTTAAGCGTTATAAGACCCTCCCCATATGACCAGAATAAACCACAAAGCTAAAACTGAGGCTGGCAAGAGCAGCAAATAAGAGCTGTACAAACAAGCCTCTACAGCACAGGGATTAAAACACACATTTTACAGTGTACAGACATCACAGCTATGGGACCACCACCCTACCTCTTTGGAAGTGGCAGTAAGAAGAGGATTTCTGATGAGGAAGACTCTCTGGTTAATGATCAACGAGAGGCATCATCCAGAGGAAAATACCAGCTGTAGGGAGAGACTGCTGAGCATCCTTCCACTGGGTATTTTACAGAGGTACGCAGATAGAGAAGTCCTCCTACCCTCCCCAATAAGCAGGCGAGGAAAAGGTCCTGGAGATTAGCTTACAGTGGTTTTTAACTGATAAACTTTAATTGGGTGGAATACACAACAAGCCTCTAGGAAAACGCCTAAGAAGCACTAAAGCTAGAACATGACAGTTTTGCAACTCTGTCACACATCTTGGAAGAGGTAGCATTTAATTAAACACAACTGCACAACTCCAGAGAATCTTAATTTCTAGCTCACTTGGGTACAGGGACTCAGAGGGGAAAAAATTAAGGAAGGTACTTAGAAATGTGAGAGTGAAACAGAACTCTACATTTATTATTACTGTTGTCATTCAATCTTCTGTTCTTTGAGCATTTGGGGTTGGTAATATTGCTTCCCTGATGGGCAGAACTGCTCATTAATATATGTGATACATCTGCTTCTCCATGTTGTACAGTGCAAGCAAAATCAATCCTCGTCATGAGTTTGAGCTTGAAGCTATAATGGAGACTGTATCTGACAGTAGCCTAAGCCCAATTTTTCCATTTCATAAAAAACATATGCTTTGAGATCGTTAAGATGTGGTCTCTTCTCCCACTCATATCTGCTGGAGTTGCACATGTAAACAGAGAGTTTTTCAACTCAAAATTCAACACCTGATATCCTGGCTTTGCTCTGCAACAGGCATTAACAAATGATCATGATTTTAGCAGCTTGCTACCACCCTTGTTTCACTCTGGCACGGTCTGTTATCCTGCACTGACAACTGCTACGTGGTAACGCTGCTGCTTAATCACACAGTCACCGATATCTCATGGTCTATTGTGCACCCCCTTCAAAACACAGCAACTATTTTTCCAGTATAACGTCAGTAAATTTAAACTTAAGTTATTCCAACAACCAGGAAAGGAAGGGATGAAACTTTTCTGGATGCCTTGGTTATTTAGATACCTCAAGTCTGCCAGCGTAACAGTTTATCTGGATGGCATTCACCGGGACGAAAAAAGAAAAGAACATCTTTAGTAATAGTGCTGCATCAGTTATCTGCTGCTTGTAAACCTGCCTTCCCGACCTCCTGACAACAAGGGAAATCAGACATTTCCACAGCAGTGGAAGAACTTATACAATGCTGTTTTATGTAGAACTCCACTTCGGGCCCTAAGGAACTGCTTTTTCATTTTATTGTTGCCCTTTTCTCTTCACCCTGACCTGCCTCTCTATTCCCAAGTCGCTCAGCCTTTATCTCTACGTAAAGAGGGCAAAAGCCTGCAATTCGGTGCGCTATTCTGAAGGGGAATTCCTGTCACATGAACACCCCAACGTCACTACAACCTAACAACGGTATCTCCCTGAAATATTATTACTGAACACTCACTACATATTAAAGTGTACTAAACGATGTGTTATCTGCAGAGGAGAGAGAAAACGAATAAAGGTCAATAATTACATTTTTAAGAGCCTGCAGCCTTTAGGTTACCAGTTGTGTGTTAAAGGTTGCAAAATCTTTCAGCAGTGGGTTGCTGTTACTCAGATAAAAAACCCTGAATGCATAAATATGTGTAAAGCCATGAGGTCAAACACATTACACACTGCTCCTGGCATGTCAAAACCAAAATAAAGCTCCCAGAACTTTGGGATAACACATACACAAGGTTTTGAGTGAACTTCTTTAGGCCTAACATTGTAAAAGCAAAAGGACTTAAAAAAATATCAACTCCTGAGAGCAATTTTTTGCATGGAAAGTTAGTTTACCTTTCTGTTTACCTAAAGATGCTTCTTGTGTTCATAATGTAGGTGTACACTACTAGCATTGACAGTTTAAAGCTTTTGGAAATTTCACATATTAAATAGTTAGCTGGGAAGGAAAGTAGATTTCCTTCTAGATTACTAGTCTGAGGCTGACAAAACAGTACTTTATGAAAGGATGTCGAATGAGCACTATGGTAGGGACTTTCTCTTCCATTTCAGCAGGGTGTTGGGTGCTGCTCTTTTTTGCCACTGGTTCTTACTGTTGCTGCAGTACCACATACCGGTTCCAGAGTTATTCTACATTTCCAATACAGCCAAAACCTAAAATAAAACCAGCACCAACCCTTCTGCTCACTCCAGTGGGCTCTGGATCACAGAAGCCTACATTGACTCCATTTCCTGACTGTGGGATCAAGCTAGGATATAGCAAATCTTCCCAAGCCTCCAGTGGATTCACACCTGTGCTCATTTAATTCTGCAGCTCCTGGTCCTGAATCCCACAGAAGCCACCAGGCACTACAGGCAGCACAGAAGCGTGTGGTGGAAACATCATGACCCAGTGTCATAAGTCATTCTTTTTACACAAATAAGATCCTAAATACCAACTGACTGTTAAAAGGGCACTTACCAAGGTTTATTAAGTACATACAACATAAATCCATTTGGCATGTAATTAATTCAAAATTACATGAGCACTAAACGTGCAATTAACTCTGCGAGGAATGTTTTAGGCCTTTAGCTGGCATTTACAAAGGAAGTTACAAGTTTATTAGCTAGCAATTTATTGCTAAAATACTGGCAATTCATGAGCATGTTGATTGAAATCTAACTTACTATCACTATATTGTTATAGGGCAATTAAGGGCCTAAACAACCCTTTCAAGTAAATTAAGAAACAATGGAAGTTTTATGCATTAATAAGAATGTTGTTAACCATACAACTAACAGGTCTTTTATTAAAGCCCAATAAGTGTGCTTTCCCCCAGCTGTGGAGAACCCTTTCAGATACACTCAAAGACTTCAACAACATGTTTCTAACCTCCAAGGAGATATTAGGGATCTGTTGGCAAAATCCCACCACTATTTCCAGACAAATATTGCATAGGACATCATACAGCGGGTTTTAGTTCAAAAGCCACATTTAGGGACTCTTCTAGTCAAAACCCTAACATGAGAAAAGCTCATGAAACAGAAAGTAGTGAAATGGAAAGGGTGTTACTGATCCCTCTGCCTGGGAAGTTCTCCTCTTGGGCCCACAACTAGAAAATGATGTTTCCAGCTTAGAAGAGCACATTTACACATTTTCAGTGCTCCTCTGGCACTACCAGCCTGGTGCCCAGCCACACCGATGTATCAGCACTTCACTACGAGGTGCCCACACACAGGAGAGTGCAGAAGCACCCTCAGAAGCACAACGAATGGCTCTCGGTAGCTTCATTTCTTGCTTTGTTTATGGATCATCACCATCAACACAACTCCAGCTTGAAAGGGAAACACTAGTTTCCAAATCTGGCAAAAGTTTGGATTCAGGCCCAAGCTTCATGGCCTGCAGCTCTTTTGATGAACTAAATACTGAATCTGAGAATCCACAAATTTCTTGAAAATACATGCTTAATATGAACTTGGAGACTAACCCCATAGTCCAAGCCTATTACTCAAGTATATATACTCTCCTGGCAGGACACCCAGTTTATGATTGCTCTTTTATCTCTGGAAAGCATACTCTGTCCATAGCAATGTCAACAGAGAGCCATCTGCAGCACATATTTTGCTTCCACTTATAACCTCCACCCTGTGATTCTTTTCATGTAAGCTAATAACCAGCTCCCATGTGCCAGTGCTTTATTGCAGTTGGATCATTGCACCCATTCTCTGCCGTAGTCATTGCATACCCTGGGTTTCATATACAGAAGCCAATATTCAAGAATTCAAGCAAAATGAAGAGATGACAACAGAGCGAGCTGCTCCCTTCACCAGGCCTAGGCAGAGCGGTGTTTTGTCATCTAAGATTTCAGTAGCATCGGGCTTCTCATTCTTTGCTTTTCCCTCAACATGAAATTTTGTGCTATCAGTGAAAATTAATCCCTCTGCATTTTGCAATAGAGCCAACAGTTAGGAAGACCACAGAAAGAGGGGAGAGACAAACTGTTCCAGGATTATCTTTTAGAGCTGAGGGTCGGGCTCTTTTAGAGGACTAAGACATTGGGGGGGGGGGGGGGCGGAAATCACTGCAACTGATAAATAAGACAAGTCATATGTCCCTAAGATACAGCCAAGTTCCTTGGCACTCTCACTGAGATCCTCCCAGCCAGAACGGGCAACGTCTCCTGCTCCCCCGCAGTGACAAAATGGCACGAGGTGCCTCGGCTCCTCTGAGGCCACCTCCACATGACACCCCAGATCAAGGACAGATGCTGGGCCAGTTGGGCCACAGCACTTCAGCGTGCACATCGTTCCCCAGACAGGCTTCACCACCTCTGCAGCACGGCTGCAGTTCTCTGTAGGATATAGTCCCCATAATGTAGTGTTTCCCACATACTATGTATTACTATTTTTTGCAGCAACAAAAAAACTGCATTTGGAAAGCCACAGATGCACTGTTTAACTTGATAAAATATGTTTCAGGTTGAGTTGCAATAACTCTGGCTCTGTTGCCTGGTCAGGTGCTGACCATCTGATAGCGACCTGCAAAACGCTCCAGGGATGCACAGCATTTAAAATCTGCAGAGGACAGAAGTGGAGCTGAAGGGTTTGAGAGCAGAGCAAACTGGTACAATTATACTTAAAAATTTAATATGCATCCTCCTCTCCTACTGAAATCCAACACTGAGGAAAAACAAGGCAAAAGAAGGAAATGTGTTTGTTGATTTTTAATAGTTTCTTTAAATTTCAGTATTTTGGGGGAGGTTTCGTTGGTTGGTTTTTAAGCAGCTTCACCTTTTGCCTTGCTTAGGGAGTTTAGAGTTAAATGGAACTTACAGAATCCAAGGGCTGCAGCAACTGTTAGTGTTTCTCTCTAGAAAATCTGAATGCAAATGTTACAGGTGACATTACTTTGAAGTTCTATTCTTAGTTCTCCAGTAGATGCTTAATGACATCAGAAAACATTATCCAAGGCGATACAATTAAGCCTTCTCTAAAATCCCTCAACAAAAGATGTCCAGCACTGAGCACACGTGCCCAGGACAGAGTAAGCTGTCACATCCCCACGCTTACCTCCGTGCTGGTGGGGGGAAATTCTGAGCAGACTCTTGCTTTAAAGTCGACCTCACTGTGGCCACCATCAGTGTCTTTCTGGGTGTTCACGCATGGATTAATCTCTCTCAATTTTTTAAAGTAACAAATTAGCAGTTACCAGGCTAACTTAATAACCAGGCACCCCAGATAACAAGAGTTGCAGACAGAGGCTGTGCTGATCCCTTCAAAATAACAGGACTATATGCCATACAGTCAGCCTGAACCACAGAGTACGTTCCCTGCCCTGCCTGGGACTCTGAAGAGGAGATTGCGGAGCAGACCAGTGGGAGACACAAATTGTGGTACTGTCCTAGTAATTTCCAGTTCCTATTTAAATATAATCTTGCCTATTTATGTTGGATTTTCATTGTAAAATGACATTCAAGCACATTAGGTGCTGAGAGGGAGGTTTAATCTCGAGGTGCTGCTGTTTTTCCTGGGGTCCGTATCATGCTTTGAGTAGCTGTACACCAGGACAAACAGTCTCTGCTGAGCTTTTGTTTTACATATTAATGCTGCTAATTTACATGCAATCTTCATTCGGTCCCGGCCAGGCCCTATTTTCTCAACCTCCACCTGTTCCTAAGCCACAGGGCATTTGTCTCCAGTCTAGATTGATTGAACGGTGGGGGGAAAGTTGATGGGGCTGTTCCATGGAGATGCCAAACCCCGGTAGATGTTGGAGAGGGGTTTATATGCACAAATATATTCAGGAACAACAACAAGAGAGCAGGATTTACTGGTGCCTGCCACCAAGTCCTGAGTTATGATGAGGACTGTGTCAGTTGAGCTATTTTCAATGTTCTTTTGTTTAGGGTTGATTAGAAGTGCAGTCTGAACCGTGCAGCTCCCACTGGCAGCCTGATAAATACAGGGACAGCAGCTTTGTTGATTGTCCTCCTCTCCTCTCCCTTTCACTCCCTCTCCTTAAAAATGCATTTCCAAAACTGCTCCATTCATTCTATAGTCAGGCCACCGAAGGAAATCAGAATTTACTGGAAGGCCTTCAGTTTTCAGAAGGCTATTTAGGGAAACTAAGAGAAAAAAAAATCCCTTGGGAAAATTTCATCTGAAAAAAACCACAGTGCATTCAGAGAAATAAAATCAAATACAAACATTAGGCATGAATATACGAACACGCCACTAAATAAAAATAATCCTTAGAGCTTACACAGAGCTTTTTGACTCTACAAAGCAAACATTAACCAATTAGTTAAAGCTAAAACACAAGCGCTAAGGTCAGCTATGCACTAAGCTCCTGCTCTGTAAATCTGAACTAAGTCCATAGACTTAAATCATGGTGCTTTGGATTTCCAGTAGCCCATCTGACAGCAGAGCCTGGCCAACTCACTAAATGCAATGGATGTTCTAAACTTCCAAAAGCCACTTTCCGCATGCATGTACATTTCAGGTACCACTAGAACCCGGCTACTTTGGCTACATACATTTTTTCTGCAGCCATTCAGACATCCAGCATGAGTTTTCTACCACCCTTTTTTTAAACTAAATTTTAGTGAAGAATACTCCTGGAATTTGATCATACACACACAAAAATTCTTAAGTAAATACCAATGCTTTTAGAGTACCCACTGCATCATCCCTGTCCCCCTCAGCAGCTCTTTGGAACAAGCAATTTCTTTTAAGCTCAAAGCTTAGCAGAGCTAGTAAAAGAAAAAAATCTCCAAAGCAGCTTAGTGAACTTTGAAGTTTTCCAGCTCTAAAACAAACACGCTTCTATCTCTTTAAATCTGCTCCTCATAACCACAAACATGTATGTTTTTCATAAAGCTCTGGAAATTGTACTGGACCCAAGGGAAGGTACCAAGTGGAAACCCTGATATCTTGAGATTAGAACTCTACTAGTCCTGAGGTACAATGTGCTGTTTGTAACAATTATAATAATACACCTGTACTACCATTGTCAGTGTGGAGTAGCCACATGGGGTCTCATTAGTATTGTATTAGGACTGCATGGGGAAACGGATAATGGCCCATAATGAAAAATGCCAAATTTTCTATATAATAAAAATGAACTTGATTAATGAAAATCACTTTCAGGGAAAGAGTTACAGCGTTGTTAGAAATAAAAAATGATGTATTAATCCGACACTCTTACAGATGGTCCCAACCTCCTGACAACTGCTATTCATTTGAGATGCTATTAGCATGCATAATTATGCTAATTAAGTTGTAATTAAGCACCAATTCTTCAGAGGGCTTTTTTTGTCTATCATTTAATACAACTCAGCTTCAAAGAGTGCTTAAAGCTTTACACAGTGTTTCGTGAGAAAGGGGTTCCCAAGTTTCTTAGTAAAGATTCAGCAGCTGAGCTATGGAATAGGGCCTGTAATCTTTGTTTTGGTTAAAGGGAAACCAGTAAATTGAAGCAGGGTCTGCCAATTGTTGATAAAATAATTAACACTTTCTGCTAAAATAGCACAGTTCATACTAGGACAATTATGAAAAGGAGAAAAATGGTATAATTATCAATGGAGCCAACACCAGTGGCCTATTATGGCTGCTACCCCCTAATTTGAAAAAAATAATTCATTGGAAAGTAGATTCCCGTAAATAATAATAATGGTCCTGATTCAGATACTCTAACTCATATTGTATACAGTCCCTCATTCCAAGACTACTCCTGCAGGCCTAATTTAAATAACAGGGCAAATTGCATCAGCTCAATTTAAATTGATCTGAAAATCAATTTAATTAAACCAGGGCCAATCTCAGTGTGAACACTCCTGCTTCATTTTAACTTACACCTGTTTCCAATTGATCACGGATTTGATCCAGTAAAGGCATTGAGATAAAGCCACTCTTATTTCAGGATTTCCATTGTTCTAATGCAGCTTTCCTGTTCAAAGAGGGTTAAATCAGATGCAAAATTAATAATCCTTTTTGACAGCTCGTTTCTAACATTTTTATTCAAGCATTTTTTAAAATGAGAGAATTCTCCTAAAAGCAAGCAGAAACCCAAGCCTCTGTTTGCAATTGCTGGCAAATCCTTTCCTCCTTTTTGGCATAGGACCAGGCAGGGTAGGGAAAGCCATATTCTTACAATTCCCTGTCTCCCTCTTTCTAGCGCAGCAGATCTGTACTCCTATTTGGGCAAAACTCTACTGTCACATGGAGCCAAAGGAAGATTTTTATTTTTAACTGATTCAGCTGATTTCTTGTCTTGTGAGCAGAGCTGAAATGGCAAACAGCTTCTTAAAAAAAAAAAAAGAAAAAAGACTCATGATAAAATATTAAACTATGTACTGTACGTGCAAGTTGACATTTTGAGTATCCAGGCTTGGCCAATTTCCTGGGACCCAAACGCTTGGCTCTAATCCTCATTTAAACAGCCTACAGGACCAAATAATTTTGCTTTCTCTTTACTACAGACCCCATCCCAAACATTAAACACATTGCCAGTAAAACCTAAAGCAATGTGGTATTATTTGCCTCACATGGAATACTAAGCGATATATATAAAAGCTTATAAATATTTTTTTTAAGCAAATGGGGAACACACACTGTAAAATCAAAAGTCTCCGCACTAATCTTCGGATAAACACAACTGGTTGCTGTTAAGAAAATGGCCCAGAGAGGATTATCTAAAATACTGTTATGCTGCTGACAACTTGGCTGTCTCTTTTTTATTATTTTATTATATTCTTATTTAGTGCTGTATCATCTGCTGTAATTTCAGATTGGTCTTTACTTCTCAGTTAATTCAAGTTCTCAAACACTGGCAGAGTCATTTGGCTCAGATTTCAATCAAAGACATAAGAAGGAGAAAAGCCCACTTCTTCTGACAGGGACGTTTTTAACATTTGGGGTCTTCAGGAACAGAAAAGCAAATTGAAGGCTGAGGGTCTGACTCTCTGTCTGAAAACAAACAATGAAATTTTAAAAGCAGGTTGGGCTGCTTTGAACACAACTGATAAACTCCACTCAGCCAGATGCCAACTGGAAATCCCTTGAACGATGTCTGGAGACAGATTATCAGATTCCTGCGTGAAGTTCATAGACAAAATGTGATTCCCATATGCACTTTTCCATTCCCATCCATGCAATCTTTGCAGGGTCATCCACAGACTGAACGTTGCTGCAAGTTGCTCACAAATACAGGCTCACGGGTGTTAATGCCTAACATCAGACCCTGTATGCTTACTTTTGTTCAAAAGCAAATATGGATACTTAAAATGACTACAGGAAAAGCCATTGAAACAGCAGAACTTCAGCACGTTGGGCAGTTTAGCCCTAATTATTCAGTATATCACTAAACAAAACACCTACTTAAAAAACAACACTAGTTCATGCTATGCTAAATACAAAGATGAGCACAGTGAAGTAATCATCTCAAGCCTGCAACCTCATAATTCAGTACGTTCCAAGTATCTCTCATGGTAGGGCATGATTAGAATTTACAGTGTGATTACAAAAGCCATCCTCTGGTAGGAAATCCAGCACCAGTACCCGTCAGAGTCTTTTTCCTGCTGGGACAAAAATCTCAGGATCTGTCCTTAAAACGCTTTGTTTATCAGTTCATCCATATAATAATTTTCGTGCTGCCACTGACTTCCTATAGGTCACTTATAATCTATATCAAGGGGAATATGTAGGATTTCTTAAACTCTCCCCATTGCTCTGAAATGCATTGGCACCAACCAATGCAACGTAGCAGGAACCCTGTTGTACAAGTGTCCCAACCTCAGCCAGTCAGTGCTTCCTCAAAGGGCTGCTTGACCTCAGCTTGCTGGAGAGCCCCCTGGCCTGCAAAGAGCCATGAACAAGGTCTGAGGTGAAGACTATCAACTCCCATTGCCCAAGGAATAAACAGGAGCCTGAATTCTCTCCTGCCAGACAACTACAGGGCCACGACTCCCTGCACTGGTATTTCAGCAGATCTTAACAAGGTGCTTACTAGGGGTTATTGGGGACCATCCCACCTGAACTTTAAAACCTTTGGCAAGATTCCATAAAGTTCATTTCCTCCTTGTGCTAAGCACAGGCTGCACACAAACTGGCATCCAGCCTGGCACTGCTCACCAGAGTGGAATTCCATGCTGGAACAGGACATTTACCCAGTCTGCCTATAGAGATCTCCCCCAACAAGAATGGATTAGAGCCATCAATGAAGCCTTGGTGCTTCTCTGCACCTTTACACACATGTATTATTTTCAACGGTGGGTTAAGTAAATAACTTACCTCATCTACAAAAGAAGGACATGTAATACACATGATATGTGCCCAAACAGAATGGAATATAGCAGCGAATGTTTGAAAGCTTTTAATTCAAAATACTTTGTGTGTTTGTTTTCAGTCTGCTTTACAGAATCACAGAATCACCTAGGTTGGAAGGGACCTTTTAAGATCATCTAGTCCAACCGATTAAACAAACAAAAAAAAAAACCACAAAAAAAACCAAAAAAAAAAAACCACTAACCACCAAACCCAACAAAAAAAAACAAACAAAAAACCACACACAAAACACCACCCAACACTAATCCATATCCCTGAGCACCATGTCAACTCCTCTCTTGAATACCTCCAGGGATGGTGCCTCAACCACTTTCCTGGGCAGCCCATTCCAATGTCTGACAACCCTTTCAGTAAAGAAATATTTCCTAATATCTAACCTGAACCTCCCCTGGCGTAACTTGAAGCCATTGCCCCTTGTCCTATCATCTGTAACTTGGGAGAAGAGACCGACCCCCGCCTCTCTACAGCCTCCTTTACGTCAGCTGTATTGAAAACCACCCAAACTACAAGGAGCTAGTTCAAAGACAACAAATGCAGGTTGCTCTTTCAATACAGATTGTATTAAAGAATCATGTGTTCTCTGAATGTCAACCAACCATTGAGTATTGGCAAAAAGCAATTTCTTTAATAGCAAGGTTAATTGAAATACCATTGAAAGCTGATTTCTATTGTACAATCGAAATTAGTGGCTTTATCTGAAAAATCCAATTGGCATTGAAAAAGGTTGCTAGCTGATCATAAAATGATGAGAAGAACAGTGCCTGAATGACTGAACGCATGGACAGGGAAAAAGAACATGCAGGTTATGCTCCGGTTCCATCACTGCCCAACTTTGCTTCTCAAAGGCCCTTTTCAACCTGTTAAGGATTTTGGGACATTTGGGTGAACTGTTAAACATGAATATCCTCTACTGCAAGAAAATGATAATTAACTTGAGTCAATCATGAACTTACTAAAAATATTAGAAAAATCATAGATTTTAGACTCCCAAGGACTGCGAAAGCATATCTCCGAAATTCAGCAAATCTCAGTGAAGAAAATGTAGCAGACTCAGCTACATGGAATGAGCTACCGCGCTTCCTTCCCTTGATGGTAAGTATAGTATTGGGTTTTAGTGTTGTCTGTACAATTCAAACATTATCTATACCCTTCTTACACTATAAGAGTTTCCAAAAGCAAGATCTAAACAGACTGGTATGAATTCAGAGTTTGTAATGAAATCTGAAACTAACAGATATTTTTCTTCCAGGATTTTGCTTACATATATGAAAACAGAATCTCTAAGAGGCGCCTGATCCAAACCCCAAAGTCAATGGCAGTCTTTCCATTGCCCTCACTTGGGTTTAGATTAGGCCTATAGTGTCCACTTGTCCCTGGTTTAGGCAAGAACAGTAAAAGACTCTCAATCCACTGTAGAACTCTAACCGCCAGGCTCAATCAGGAAATTAAGTAGCATACAAAAAATACCAAATTCAGGTCCAAGTCTAACTCATATCTCAAAATAAATTAAAAATGAGATTCCGTGTAATCTGCTACCCCATCCTCCATGAAAGCTCTTGACTGTACTTGACAAAAAACAGAACAAAGCAAAACCAAACTACGATTCAATTGGCTGTCTTTGAAGAACAAATGGGAAACAATCCAGAAGCTGCTTCCCTCCCTCCCCACTAGTGCAAGAAAAACAGTGAGAAATGATCTTTTGTTTTGTAGCAAACTCAAAAAGCATCACAGCCCATACAGACTGTGACACTTCCAAATCAGGCCTCAGCAGTAGTAAATTCCTAATAAAGGAAGTAGTAATTCCTAATAAAGCAGTAGTAAAATCCTAATAAAGGAATGTGAGCTGAGGGGGAAAGTTTGTAAGTGTTCCACCAAAATTTTGTCCCCATATAGTAGAAATCTAGAATGATTAAAAGTGATTCAATTCTAGAAGCAGAAGAATGGGATGCTTTTTCGTGACTTATTTTGGGGTTGCCAGATTCCCGCAGAAGACACGTGGGATTATTTTTCAAGAATAAATGCTAGATTCTGACAACAGGGACACTTTCTCATAGGAGAGAATTTTTTCCAGTAATGCACTGAGTTTATCATGAAACACCAAATAGGTGACATTAATATTCACTTTGAGCGAAACAACAGCTCTGATGCCGTTTTGCTTTTCATTCTTAACACTGTTCAATAAGATTAACACTCATCCACTGGAAAGTTTGTTCACATTTAAGCCAGAATGAATTTTACTCAGCAGAGCAACGTGCCCTGCATACAAATAAAGCCCTTACATTTTTTGATTAATGTTATTTCATGCTCCCAGGACACTGGGACAGTATCACATGAGAAACTGGGAAAGTCCCAGTAAAACTAGAACATATGGTTACTGTAATGTACACTCTCGGAAAAAAAAAAAGTTTCATAGGAATTGCACATAGAAAAATGCTTTTGCCCACATCTTTCTAGGACAGGTTCCCTTGGGGACACCTTCTACAAGAGCAACCAGTCTGCTCTTAAATTTCCAAAGCAATGGGGTTTCTACCACCCCTTCTGATAGACTGGATTTATGAGCTCCCTGAACACACTCATTCCACTCGTGTTTTTCTCATCGGTGCCTGACTACTTCAGTGGTCACGGACCATCTGAACAATCCTCAAACAAGGATCCGAACACATGCTCTGTTCAGATAGCGGCAAGACTGACCACACTCTGTCCTTCATGGTATCAAATCAATACCTTCAGCGGATCCCTTCAGTTCCCTCCCTGCTGGAGGGGTTTGCCAGTTGTGCACCATTACCCTACGGGGCAGGAGTATAACTTCTGCGGCTTGCATTCTGAAAGCATTCTCAGCTGGTTTGGGCTCTGAGAATCAGGTTTGGTAATTCCTGCAGTGCTTATTTGCCTTTCTGTCTGATTTTGAACTAGTTACAGAAAATCTACAACTTTGGTCTGTTCATCTATACAACAGGGTCACTGAGAACCATAGCAAATTATCACAGTTTTTTTTTTAAATCAAATTTCAATGGTTTTAACCTGTATACTGACACATACTGGTAATTCTTTTCACCAAATAAAGTATCTTGGTGGTATCCTGGCACCTTTTTAAATGATATTCCTTACACGAGTCCTTTATTTTCTAATTAATTCCTGCTGGTAAAGCACATTAGACTCCTCAGATAAGGAGTCCCACATAAATTCAAAGAACTAAATATTTGGTTTCCTTTTTTAGATCATTCAAAACATTATAATCCTTCGCCATACAAAGGCATAGCTGTTCTACTAAGTTTCCAAAGCAGACAGTCATCTAGATTCTTATTTTATTCAGTTATATTTGCACACCAAACAGGAAAAAGAAACCCGATTAAACACTGCTGAGGGATCCTGACAAAGAAAGAGAGTCAATTGAGTGATCCACGCAGAAAGCTCCTAACCATGCCTGCCACTTGACCTAGAATTAGCAGAACTACTAAGTTTAAGAGTAAAGTTTCCTCAATGCAGAAAAGAAAAAAATAAAGGAAAAAAAAAAAAACCTCTACCCTTCTCTTCTCAGTCACTCCTTCAAGGAAAATCCCGAAGCCAGAATAAAGTTTGCACAGGGTTTTAGTTACAGTTAATGTATAAGCCAACAATGTTTACTCAATATTATATAGGCTTTGCAACACACCGCAGCAGTAAATTAGCTTGATATATTAGCTCTGTGCTGAGAAAATGAGACTGTCTCTGAGATCTGTAAAGCACTGCAAGTATTTCCCCTATGGTACAAAGATGAGTTCAGGTCACAGCAATAAAATCTAGGCCAACGTGCTGTGCTGCACACAGGAGTAAAACAAGCTCGAGGATCCTTGCTGTCCTCACGTACACATGTGGAAAACATCCACTGACCACCACAGTCGCAACATTTGCCAACCGTAAGGATAGGCCACCTTCTTCTTTTCACCCCTAACTCTACCCCAAGACACTTCTCTATGGAGAAAAGCAGCTGGACCCCATCCCTGTTCTTTCTCTTCCTTCTGATTTTCCCTAAAGATAATTTTCTTCTGAAAATAATAAAAAAAAAATAATACATCATCTGTAATGGTGAAGGAGAATTAAGGACACCAAGATCATTTCAAGCATCTCTTATTTTCTCAGCTGCGTCTTTCCACCTCAAGTTGCTTACAACAGACCTGTCTTGCTCATCAGCAATGCTTCCAGTCAGTCACATCCTTGCTTAAAGGTAAATAACAAAATGAAGCTGAGGAGTTGGGGTCTTTACATTGGTTTCTGATGGAAATGCAAACATCCTGGCACCGGTCCCGTGCACCAGCTGCCTGCTACAGGGATACCCTCCAGACTGATAAAGCTCCTCAGCTATTTCCATGTTCTCTTCTTCCATATACCCATTTGCGAGATGGGAAAGTAACATTTCCTTGGTGCACAAGAATGCTAAGAAGCTTAAAATAGAAGTATTTGTCAAGTGTTTTGAATTATTGAGTAGCAGGTATTCTGTAACAGCCAAGTACTCTTAGCAAAGCTACAATTTAAAGTATGCCCCTATTTGCTGACAAAGACCCTTGTGTTACCGTCCTTTTTCATGCTCGTGGTTTGTCATTTAGTTGTACATTGATGAATGAAGGAAGAGCTAGCTCTTCATTTAAAATCCAAGACCTTGGACTGAATAGTCACTTATCTCTACAGTTTAACCAGAAGAAAAAAAAACACATTATAACCAAATCAGACACTGGTCACGTGGTGCTCACTGGTGTACAACCATAACAGAGCAAACAAAATAAAAAAAAAACCAACAGCTATCTGGAAGGATATCCAAGTTCTACAGCTTCCAAGAGGTAAACTACATATTTTGCCAAACTGACATCTTTTCCACTGGTGGACTATCCTTGACACCATGATAACTAACTGCAGAATAAAACTCTTTGACTGCCGGCTCGAGAATTTTTAATTGCTTCTCTAAATCAGGCGGCATAAATCCACACTAGGACGTGGGGTGGGTGAATCCTACATTTGACAGATGAGTGTTTTATTCTATTCTGAAATACAGTATACATTATCTCACAAGCCTGGTGTGTCCTGAGGGAAAAAAGTGTGTGCAATACAGGTACTTAAGATCACCATTCAAACATAACAATCCTTACGACGACACCACTATCTTCAGGAAAAGCATACAATGTTTTGATTGTATCATATTGAAAGCTATCGTTAGCAAGGTTGTAATACCTCCCGTTTGACTACAGAATTCAAAATGTGTATCTGCTGAACAACCAAATGCTGCCAGTTCTTCCACATCTGTGGAGCATGAACTTGGTAAAAAACAGCATAGTATTCTCTATGTACAGAAATTTTACTTAAGTTCGGTTAGTGATTTAAACAGGTGATGAACCACTTAGGTTAGAAGGATCTACCTTTTTGCTCGTATTTTAAATCACGATTTCAACGTGACTTTTTACATTTGATTTAAACTTACCCACTCTCCACCTTCTGCTCTATGTACTTTATTTATTTATTGAAAAATATCTTAGTGCGCTTTGTTGGAAAGTAGATGCTGCAGGGTGATTATCAGAGCTGGTTAAGTGTGGACATTTTTTAAAGGGTGAAAACAAAACTGACTAAATTGCGGAGCTGGAAACAGAAACAGTGGAAAATTAAACACTTGGGGTTTTTTTATAATTTTCAAGTGAAAAAAATATTTATGAAAAATGTCTCCACTGATGGAAACAAACATCACTATCAAATAACTCAATACTCAGTATAACAGTAGGACATTGTGGTCAATTAGCACAAGTTAGCTGTGCTATCTTATACTAAAGTTAGGATTAATTGTCTTCCCATTTTCCACATCTGATACAGTCATGATAGGAATTCCAGGAGTCTCACCGAGGTTTTGGAAATGGCAGAGGATTGCAGAGGAATGCAAGACCAGCATTTTTCTGGGTGCAGCTTTGGTTCCCAGTGGTCAGTAAGGACACCCCTCTCTTAGATTAATAGTTTTGAGAACAGAAGTCGAGGTGACTATGACTCAGACTGGTCTGAATATTAGATACGTGTGGATCTTGTTAATGATAGCAAATAAGTCTTGGTGGCTAAAGCTAAAACCATGTGTCGTCAGGTCTTACCAGCGTATGAAACTCTATGATCTGGGACACCATTCTTTTCATAGCCTGACCCTGAGCAGTGCTCTTTTTTTGGTACTATTTGTACACCTGTCCTGCTAAAAATTTATTGCCTAGTCATTATTTTAAACCATCAGCACTGCTCAGCGAGAGGGTTAAAACCCATTAACACAAATATAAATAGTACCAGTGCTAACAGCCTCCAATCTTTTTCATCAGCAGAGGAGATATCAGATCTACTGTTTAAGGCAAATTGGAGTTATTGATGAAAAATAAGCTCCTGCCCTAAAAAAAAAAAAAAAAAAGACTTAAATGCCTAAGCAAATAAATTTAGAGCTGAAGGAGGAGACAGAGAGGGGTGACTAGAACATGAGCTAAACATCCCAGAAATGGTCACCCAAAACTGCACTGGAGGGTGTATTTCTTCCTGCCAAAGCGTACCACGACAGCACTAAGCCAGGAGGTGCCAAGTGTGCTCTCTGAAAGCTCATGCACGGAAAGCTTCTGTCTGCTTGGGTGTTACAAGCTGATCTTCACCAAGTCCTTCTCACAAATCACAGGGTAGAGCAGCAGTAAGTAAACTTACCTTCTCCATTCAAAGTTACTGAGAAAATCTCACCAATACTAGTATAAAGCCCAAAACGCATTCAAAAAAATGAGAAGTCATATGAGCTATAATCCCTGCAAATAAATTTGTGACTAGGAAAAACTAATACTAATATGTGAGGAGAAGATACCCCAAACAGACAAAAAACCCAACCCCAAAATAAAGTCATTACCTTTTTCTTGCACTTCTGGGGTGTTTAGTATTTGAGTTCAGTTGATCGTACCATGTTACAAGGCCAATAGAACTTCTTTCTGCAAAGAAGTTAATATGCTTTTCAGTTTACTACATTCCTGTTCGTCAAAAATACACGCGAAGGATAGTTTTGTACAAAACCTCTCGCTAGCATGGGAGAGGAGTAAGTCTTCTCAAATGTTCCAGTTGCCATTCACTTTTGGAATTAATACAGAAGAATGAGAACAGCAAATTCCCACTTGTGTTTTCATGCGTATTATTTTTGTATGAAAATAAGCCGTAGTCTAACTCCTGCTTTAAAGGGCACCACACGTGCCCCCACAGGACATTAGTGTGATATATTCAGCCTTCACACTTGAAATTACCACACTACCCTCTTTGTATGGGCAAAGCCACAGAGTGACCTACTTAGCGATACGTACAGATGGTTTGAGTAGACTAGGTAGAATTCTGCACTTCTTGCAATTAATAGCAAAATTGCTACAGACATCAATGACTGTCCAACGGCCCTTGTTTTGCTAATTAGAGGATTCATCTCTATAGGATCAATAAAAATTGCTCTGCTCCCACTGGAATAGATGGGATTGGAAAACATTCAACATACTCTGGACATTCTGGCCCTTCCCAAGGTACCATTCCTCTCAACTCTTTTTTTTTCTTGAACTATAGCGATCCACACACACAACTCAACAAGTATCATTAGAGATTTCTTAATATGGATGTAGGAAAAAAATGGATCTTTACTCATTAAATGCTGGGATGTAGGAATAGTACATTTATTGTTTGCTTTTCTCTTAAGTTGTAAACAAAAGCTTTCCCTATGGATTTTAACTCATATGCCAGTGGGTGGCTCGATACTCCCAGGTCAGCACTCCAGATCCTGCACTCACATCTGCTCTCTGCAGTCCTGATGAAACCTGAGCAGCAGCCCAGATCCAGAAGAAGAAATCTCATTGTCCCTTTAACGCCTTTCACATGCAGCCACCATGGCAAGCGCAGAGCCAAGCGATGCAGATTTTAACACCCAGCTCACTGCAGCTTTGGAGAAAGTAAGATGATGTCCATCTCCATTAACAGCAGCCCAGATGTACCTGCTTCTGATTTCACATTTATATTGGACCAGTGTGCAGAGACCTCTGAGAGGCCTCTCTCCGGCTCCGAAACTAACCTGAAGTAGTTTAGGTAGATGTTACTGGAAATAGGTTTCCCATTTGCCCAATAGTCTCTTCTGTTCTCCAGTTACTTTGAAGTGTTCATAAAAGCGGAGATTTACAGAATATTATTGTGCAATCACATAATCATTCTCTGGTTCTAAACTACATTGTTACTATATAAGTAGCAATAATAATTTATCAAATGACTACTGCTTCCATGCTTACAACTAATTTTACATATAGCATTCACGGCAAGCTTCAGTTATAACTTTTTTAACCTATTTTTATCTGTTTTATGTACCTTCTTTAACATACACTTTAAGTCATGCTACCAAAAATATTTGAGAAGGCAGATAATGCAAGGGCAAAGGCCACTGAAAAAAAAAGAGACATTAAATTTAACATCCTTTTGAGGGAATCTACTTAATTAAAAATGGCCTTTGTTACATGAGGTTGCATAAAATATCATTTCAATGGAGTACTTGGGGAAACTTTTCCTGACTGTGACAGTGCTGCCAAAATCTAATTAGAGATTCTTCTAGTCATATATATCAATGTTATTGTCTGTCAGGCAGCCACAATGTATCATGCTTAAGTGGATTTTTAACTGTCTAAATCAGTCTTGTCTAAACAACATAAAATAGGAAACAAATCAAAAGACTAGTTAAAATCATGAAAGTGACACATATTTATTGTAAAATACTATTTGTTGTATTAATCGGTTTAATGGCAGGGAGATGGAGCCAGGTGTGTCAGAGCAGTGATTTTCTGCACAAGAAGATGATGTTAGTGCTAATATAAGAGACAACACTCTCCAACCTTTGTAACTAATAGGACTCAATAGGCTTTGCCATGTTTCATCAACATCCCAGCATGGCTTTAAGGGGCAGTCGCTGTCACAGCACCAGGCCTTCGATGTGCTACAAAACACGGTCTTAGGAACTATCACATCTGCACTACAGTGCCACCCAGACCTCACCTCAGCCATGGGGGAAGCCACTGTCCCCAGGGGAAAGCCATGTGCCAGGAATCTTCAAGAACCACCACGTAGTTGCGTGCACACCCTGCCAACAGCACAGCTGCCCAGGACAGTTTAATAACCACATCTTTACTTTAAACGCTTTTGTTCTTGACTTTCCAATCTCTAATTTTTAACTAATATTTCCTTTCTAGAATTACGCTTTTATCAAGTACTCACTGACCAGCCCTGCTGCTACTCCAAGGGATGATTCATGTTGAATATAGACCCACAAATACCGTTGACTTAGGCATAAAGACCATCTGCAGGAAGAAAACCACGATCAACCCACCACCTAGAATCCGAGGCTGCCAGCACTGACACACTGTTTCACTCAGTCACAGCAAGGAAAGATTTTGGTTCCTGAAACTGAAAACTAAGTGGTTATCAGGCTGGAAAGCCTGTATTTTAAAGGAACACATTCATTCTTATGCAATGACATGTCATGAATTTTGCATGAGGCATAGCACTTGGTGTCAGAAATTATATCAGCTCCAGCTAGGGGGACAATGATACATATGTTTGTACAAAACACATAATATGTTTTATTTAAAGTGTGCCATAAATATTTTTGCCCTGAAGCAGGGTTTAAAATGAGCTCCGTAAGGTGTCATAACAAAATGTATGTTCAGAAAGTAGAAAGGGGTGCATCTATTCCTAAATGTCTAACTTCATCTGAAAAAAATTGCTGGATATTCCCTGATAAAGCTGCCACTCCATCCTGAGGTGGCTGATACTAATACTAAAACATACAAGGCCACGTTTTTCTGTCGTGGCTCACAATTTATGCATCAAACCTTTCCACCCTCAAGAGCCTGAAGAAAGCAGCTCAGGGAGAAAAAGCAGCAAATCACGCCGCAGATTACAGATGTATGACATTCTATGTATCCTGTGTGAGAAACATAAAATTAGGAGCCTGGTCTACAAGCAAAGAGGGTCTTGGCAGCAGCAATGGGGAACACGTTGCAGGTCCCACCACCTATCCCACACGAACCCTTGCTGCTACTCAGGGTTGCTGTATCTGGGCCAGAGCTGGACATACCTAACCAGTGTCTCAGCAGGAACGGTCCTCGTAGCAACCCATCTCTCTTCTGCTCACTGCTGCCTCTGAGCACCCACTGCAGCTGTATTTATGTCCTTGCTCAAGCAGATCGTGAAGAACACCGATCCTGGAATTGCTCTCCATTACTATGGAGCATGGAATATGAGACCAACTGGTGGATTTGTATCATTACTGCAGATTTGTTCAGCAGAAATGATTAAAAAGAATAATTCAACCACTGAGACATCATATCTACTTAGAGTACTTAGCTGTCTCTAGGTGGATCACGGGTTGAGCAAGGAGACCGTGTTGCTTTCCTCAGCTCTGGGGTGCCGTTTGAATTTGCATGGATGTACACACACAAATACACACATACAATGAGCAAAGCAGGAAACAAAGCCAAAATAGCTCAAGGCAGCCTGCCATTTGAGTTGCACTCCATTTAACACTAAGTCACTCTTAATAAATCAGAATTGTCTGTCTCCTTTCTCCAAGAAATAGTCTTAAATGGTTCCAAAATCCTAATCCAGTAACTAACCCTGCTACAGCAAACTGCACAAGGCAGATAGTGACTGGAAAGCACGCAAACTAAGAACAATTAAAGTTAACACTGAATGTGGAAAAGCAAAACATGTCCACAACAGGATGTGATGAGAATAATATTTGGGAAATATTACTGTGTTCACAGTTGTAAATGAGGCCAGACGTAAAACTGTGGTCAACCTTCTCTTCCTAGGTGTCCATTTTCCAATACATATGTTGGAAACTGAGTAAAATCAGTGAGAGCCACAGGTCTCAACCCCCTTCTATCACTGAGGGAGGTCTGGGTGTCACTTAAGATTTAGAGCTATGAAAACAGCACCAGAAATCAATGATGGATTCTAAAAAGCTATGGATGGGCTTGCATTTTCCATTAATGAAAAGGCTTAGAAACGCTCTCATTTTATACCTGTCTCTAGCCAACACGTGTTTGGCTGAGCTATAATTACCTGGTCAGATAGCCATTAGGAACAGAAGCATTCTTTCACAGTGATTTAGAAATGCCCAAATGCCATCATCAGGAGTGAAAATTATTGCTGGTAGATGGGAGGTTAAGTTCGGACCTATTTTCCTGAACGTAAGAGCATACAAAACCATTGATGTAAGAAGTGGCTGCAATGTGCATTAAGGAAAATTACAAATTAAAAAAGAAGAAAAAACTTCCAAAACCAAGGACAAAACACTGATCTGAAAAAAGAACCATATATAGGAACTAGAGGGGCTGAATCAAAGCCTTCCATGCTCAACCTTGCCCATGGAGAGAAAATCATGGGAACACACCACAGAGTGTGATAGATCTTGTCCTATTTGATAGGAGGAGAAAAATTCAGTGTTTAAAGCATGGAGGTAGAAGAAAGAAGGAAGACTCCTCCATTTTGACACACAGCGTTCTCATTGATTCTGAACCATCTTCTGTTAAATCGATGGCTGTCTTCTCATTGACCTCGGTAGAGGCTGGACTGGACCCACTGGGGAATCAGTCCCATAGGTAGTAAAACAAATGAAGGCGATGGATTTCTTCATGAGCTAGTCACCAATAGAATTAAGCCGATCAAACAGAATCAGATAATGATTTAAAATTCAAAATAAAGTCGTCTTTCTCCCCTAGCCCACACTTGTCTTCCTCAGATATATAGACATTCAGGATCTGAGCCAGCCACGTTCAGTGCAAGGAAGCTAAACGCTACAATCCCTGTGTTTTTGTGTTAGCTAAACCCAGCAACACTCAGTCTAGGTGGAGACAAACTGAATAAAATAAATATTCACAACATTGGGAATTGGAGCTCAGACAGGTCTTTAAAAAACCCAACTTGTATTTGTATTTTTGATGTGCAACCTAATTAGACCAGAGCATCTTTAATTAAGTGTGTCAGCCCCAGTGGAAGCCACAGAGTTCAACGCTAATAAAGCTGATAAGGTTTTTATTTTTCAGACTTAGTTTATTTAATGCCTCATCCATGTTAAGCCAATCTGTAACATATGGGCAGTTCTCCCACTATGGATTTATCGTTTGGGTGTTTCTTTTTGTGAATTAATGCAATCAAACTCCTGCCAGTGTTAATTATTTTTCTCCAAGAGCAAATCCCAGAATTGAAAACACACACACCTGTTATTTGCTGCATAAGCCACAGCATAACAACCCAAAAAAATAATTTCAAAAATGCTGGCAGAACACAGGAAGTTTCTGCATTGTATAAAAGAGATTTGGAACAAGTTCAAGAATGTAGTATTTATATTTCTAGCCTTACAAGACAATCAGCAGAGATGCAACAAAACCCAACTCTATATCCATATAAAAAGGAACAATTATCTCAGTCTTTAAAGATCGCTCATTTACTATCTCTTCACTTAAAAGGAGGGAGTGGGAGGAAAGCTAATTATTGGAATAAATTTTAAAGTAAGGTGGCAAATTAATGATGTTTTAGAATACTGAAACCAAAACTTTCCTTTGAAAAGCTGTACTTCAGTTCAACCACGAGTAACAGAACTTTAAAAGGAATCACTAGTGAAATTGTACAGTGCATGTTATGGGTCAGAGTAGGCAGCCCTTGCCTGAGACAGGATCTCTGCCAGGACCCTCCAGCCATAAACCCCCGGGCAACGTAACAGTGGTCTTGGTACTCACCTGGAGCCAGCAGCTCTTGGAAAGCTCAAACCCTCTCTCTCTCTCATGTCTAAGCCATAAGACTGTGAACATTAAATGCTAAATCTAAAACATGGTTTCACTGTGTTTGGACTTCAACAAAGCCACTGATCATTTTCATGGCTCATTTGTGCAAATTAGTTGGTTAATATCTATGCAATGTTTTGGAGGTGGAAAGCACTAAACCCATTGCTCTCAGTCCTGATAATCCTCTGTTGCAGTCTCATCCTCCCAGCTCTGGGCTCTCCATCACTATTTTAAATCTCTTCTGTTCCATACTCCCTCCCTTTGCAAGCGAGCTAATTACTATCATACATAATAAAGGAAGCATCCCTTTATAGGGGGAGATGAACTGATAGGACTTTTCATTTCTAATGTTTGGCATTCCTTGATTACCGGAGCTACAGAACACTGGCTGCAGAATTACTCTTTATGTTCTCCAGGTACATTAGCAATGCTGTCAGTAGCCACTCAACTGTTCATTGCAATATTTGCAAAACTTCATTGATTCCTACTTCTCACATAGCTCCCATTTATCATATGCCAAATAACGTCAACTTCGTCTTCCCATATTCCCTGCACTGAGTAGGTGCATGGAAAGCCTCTCCTGAACTGGCCTGTAGACTGAGTCTTACCTAAATCCCTTCTGAAAGCTCAGTTCTGAGGCACGCAGAAGTCAAAGCCAGAAGAACCTGTTTTTTCATGGTCACTGCATGCTTTTGCTCAGGAAATTCAATACGTTTCTGCCTTCCTGGCCACTTCCACCTATCCATTACTTCCACTTTTTTCTTCCCAACTACCCATTCATACATGGTTAGCTTCACCTGCACATCCCGTTTGTCATATATGGTCTTGACCAAAACATAATGATGCTTTAAGTTCCTTGTAGCAGGGACCTTGTTCTCACAGGTGGTGACAGAGCATCGCCTACACCCTCCTAGAGCTGTAAAACAACCTCTTTCCTATAAACAGCTACAGTGAACTCCACGAGTCCATGATCTGCCTGGTCCCAAAGTTTATTCAAATCATAGAGGATTTTAAACTCTCCTCTCCACCTTCTCAAGAATCTGCTGCAAGAACCAAATAGGATGTACTGCCCCACAGCATAGCAGCAATTTATTTAGGTTTGCTGCTGTTAAGAACAGTTCTCTCTTTTCCCCTTTCACACAATGAGAGCCTGTCAAAAATGCAAGTAGTTTAAAAAAAAATTATCTATTTAAACCCAGGTCTGTCCACTGATATTTATAAAAAACAGTGCAACCTCCAAAACTGTCTTCTACCATTGCTGTAAGAAGCACAGCATCCTTGTATTTAAATTTATTTTTTTTTTTTTTACTTATTCTGTTGCTGGTCATCAGAGCAGTTTGCATCTGCTTTCTTCACTTAAATTGCAGAGATTCCTAAGGAGGGGGAAAAAAATGTTTTTTTTTTTCAGGCCCAAACAGGATCTTGCCTCAGATGTGGATTCCATCTTTCTAGGTGCATACAAGTACAAGCTGTTATGAGCGACAGAGCTGTATAATCTTGCTGTCCTCTGAGCCTGAGATTCTCTACACGGAAAGAATTGGGCTCACACAGGTTATTTCCTGATGCTGGTTTAACAGCAGGGATATTACTACACCTCTTATTTATCTCAGGGATTCTAAAACAAAGCAGCTGAAAAAATAAGTGCAAATACAAGGTTAGAAAAACAGAATGAGGAGAGCACGACTGCTGTCTTAAACTGTGGTTTAACTGTTTCCATGACCTTTGCAATCTCCCTTTGGAGTCCTGCTTTTTACAGTCCAAAGATACTTGGAAAATAAAAACTATTTTCTTTTGCTTTGCCGTTTTTACCGCTAAAAAGAGAATGTTGTTTTAAAAATTGTCTTTAGGGGTCTTGATTTGCTACACAATGACACTAAAAGCTGATACCTATACTTTTATATATTTCTAAAGGCTGGCTTAATTTAAGGATTGAAAAACTTTTTTGCCTTGGTCTTCATACCGCCCAACTCACAGAAGGCAAAGGGAGAATGAAGAACCGTCCACCATAGCAGAAGATCAGATTCAAGATGATCTGAGGAACCTGAAGGTGCACAAATCCACAGGACTTGATGAGATACATCCACGGGTCCTGAGGGAACTGGTGGATGAAGTTGCTAAACCACTGTCCATCATATTTGAAAAGATCCCACCAACTGGCAAGAGGGAAACATAACCCCCATTATTAAAACAGGAAAAAAGGAAGAGATGAGTACTACAGGCCAGTCAGTCTCACCTCTGTGCCCAGCAAGATCATGGACCAGATCCTCCTGGAAACTATGCTAAGGCACATGAAAAATAAGGAGGTGATCAGCCAACATGGCTTCACTAAGGGAAAATCATGCCTTACAAATTTGGTGGCCTTCTACAACAGGGTTACAACATTGGCAGATAAGGGAAGAGCAACTGACATCAGTTCAGCAGCTGGAAATCTATGAAAATCAAGTAATCAAAGTTACCACATTTCTGAGAATTATTTCTCTCCTGTTTGAAGCAGACACGCAGAAGGAAAAAAGAAGGGGGGGAAGAGAGAGGAAAAAAGCCCCACAAAACCCTCAACAAATATCTCATAAATTCAAGACCGATATAAAATTAAAAAAAAAAAGAAAAATCCATTTGGAAAAACTGGTCCAACTGGGGAAGTACCCAGAAGGGACAGGGCTTTTATCACTGGCTGATACAGGCACAGGCTTCTCAATGTCAGGACCTGAGAACACTTCATTATGCATGAAGTCACTACTTTTAAGGATTCTGTTTATTAAAATACTCAATCAAATTAAGACTTTTCTAACAACAAAGCACAGAAGTCAATACTGATGTTACTAAACAGCAGGAAGGGAGATGGAATGAAGCGAACAGATACACAAAGGACTCCCCCAATAATTTCCATACCTGTTGCTGGGATTAAGCCATCCAGGATGATTCTTAAAGCTTTAGCTCCTGCAGTCCTGCTACGAATTCAGAGAATTTCAGTTTTACTTTACCAGTGAAATGTTTCTAACTTGAGTGGTTCAAGATGAAATCTCATAAATACAAAACCATACTAAAATTCTACAAACAATGACAAAAAGGTTTCTTTAAACCCAAGTTATTGGTGAATGAACTATAGCTTTTACCGTATAGGATTAGCAATAGCATTTTATACAACCAACCATAACTATACACGGAGTAACTAGAACAGAAGTCCTGTCTATCAGTACAAATAACGACACTCCCAATCACTTCAGCCGGAGTAAATATCGATGGTCCCCAGACTTCTGCGGAATCAACAACTGCCTTCGGGAACAGCCTGAAAACTGGGGGAAAGCCCCAATTTCTCAATCCATAAACTTATTCAAACTACAGGTGAGAACAACCTCCAGGACACAGCAGACACCTATAAAAAAATTCTTCTCTCTGCCCTGTCCCATTCACTCAGACCTGCTTTGAAGAGAAGAGCAGAGAGAGGTCAGAAAACAGTTTAAGCTGCCTCTTGCTCTTCTGATTCTGTTCCCTCCACGTGAAATCCTTGCAGTAACAGAAGGGAAAGAGGGCACATGAGCTTTTGCAAGTCTGAAGAGTTCCCAGATGTGCTTTTTCAGTTTGCTGAGTGGCCCTGCATGAGAAACACAACTGGTCTCATACAGGGACCTCACAGGTCATGTGTGCAAGAAAAAAAAGGCAAGATAAAAACAGCCCCAAAACATCCACACCCGCACAGAGCAAAACAGAGGAGTCTGTCAAACCACACAGCAGATTTCGAGCTGTCTGCGGAAACCCTGAAACGGCAAATGTCTAGAGGAAAAAGCAAAACCGCTCTTAATCTCATCACTCTCCTGTAAAGAGGGGTCCAGACAGCTGTTTAACAGCATATTGGGCTTCCTCCTATGGCCTTGCTGCCCAATATGCTTCTGAGCATTGGAATACTTTTTTGTTGTGGTTGTTCATAAAGGAAAGGCTGCCATTCGCCATATGGGCTGAGCCAGCAGAGTCCCTCAAAAGCCTGAAAAAAAGTCCTATTTTGTATGGCATATAAATAAGCATCTTTGAGTACTGAGGTCTCCTGGGCTCGGTCAGACCCTGTCTCCTGCTTGCTCTCAGGGTAGGAGACTCTGAGATTTCATTCTTTGGCACCGGACCATAGTTTGAGCCAGACAAAGCTTACCTCTACCTACATTACACTCCAATAGTTATGCATCCATTAATCAAACAAATTAGGATGTGGCTGTTCATATTATTTGTTTACTTGTCTAAGAGTGGCCTGTAGTTACTTTTTTTCCAGCACACTACAAGTTTTCCCTCTATGTACACACCGTCAACCTTTTTCACAACGTGGCTACGGAATTAGGTTCTCTGTGTTTTCCCTCTGACAGGCATTGCTTGCCAGTTAAAAATCACATTAGCTCAAAGATACCATTCATCTAACATTAGTGCTTCCATTAGTGTGGACAGTTCAAACTGGGCAAAATGCACATCTCATGCATAATTTAAAGGACTTCATATAGCGAGTCAAAAACTGTTAGTACAACAGCATAAACCCCAGACTGTTTCTTTGGAGACTCGTCACTGGGAGATACTGAAACCAAGGCAATTCCTCCACAAGATTAGTAGTTGTCTCCACACGCAGCAGCAGCCAGAAATGGGCTGCACATCGCCTTTGCCTTAACTTGTCTGCGATGTTCCACCAACACTCTGCAAAGCTTTTCTGAACCATTCCCTCCTCTTTCATCAAAATCTCCTACTTTTCCCTCAGAAAGTTTTCACTACCTAAGTGTTTCCAGGGCACCTTGCTTTTGATGCCAATGGTTTGTATCTGGCTGATAGAGAATATAAAACTCCTCAGGGGAGAGGCTTTTTGCATTACGATACATTTTTTTGGCTGGTTTGTTTAAAAAAAGAACTAAACTTCCACACAGTTTAATAACCCATAAAAAGAAATAAATCAAAACCAGAATCCCATGCAGAGTTTTCCTCCCAGATGAGAGGTACGATATGCAATCAACAAAACTTAGTGGGGAGAGCGTTTATTATTTCAGAATCAGTATGTCCATTGATTTTACCCCAAAATCACTTACGTTTAAGAGATTGACAGAGCAGCACGGCAGCCTAAGACATGCCTTCACACTACTCCACATGCAGTCCTCAGTCCAGACAGGCTGAATCCGACCCCTTAGATCCAAATGAGAGCTGCTGCAAAGCAGCAGAGACCTCGCCTCAATACAGACGGAGGGAAGGCACGGCCATGAGAAGGGGTGCTGGAACCAGGACCCCCACGTGTTCTGACCTGCAGTGCTGTCCAAAACTACAACTGCCTCCAGTCACTCTTTTGATGTGCCAGATTTTCTTCTGCTTTCTCGCATTAACACAACTTTATCAGGGCTTCTTACACATTAAGAAAATTATTAGCTGTTTCTAAAAAGCTCAAGTACCTTTAGCTAAAAGAATAGAGAACAGAGCAGTAAATTCTGACCTTTATCCGGGATGATTCACACACTGCAGCCCAATTCCTTTCTTACTTTCCTAAATTAGTAATTCAGAAATGTGGGTTGGTCACCATTCAATCCCCCTTACTGCTACTGGAAAAAATCACCCAAATATAGCAAGAGGGAATTACTGACACTATGACACAAAGGTGTAATTTCACAAATTGTCATTGACTTATCCAATTTATCATACCCACTTTTCTCTTTCGAACACACTCCTATAAATCTCCCTGTGCTGTTGTGTGAAGCCGCACTGAATTAATACGACCACATCCCATCCACTTCATGCCTTTCCACTGCTGCTCTGGTCTTACCCTCTGCCCTGACTGTCCACCCAAATTTAGCGTCACCTTGACCTCTAATATTGAATCGGTCCATTTAAATCCCAGAAGGGAAGAATTATCAAGCTGTAATGACCAGTTTAGGATTCAAGTCTCAATGCGATTTTAGGACAGAAACGTCCCCCTGTAATGGTCCCGATCTGTGGCTGAATAATATTACGCTTGCTCGTTCTGTGCCTGTGCTTCCACTGATCTGCTTTCTCTCTCTAAGCAAAGCACTCATCTCAGTGTTGCAGTTTTCCCTGGGTTAAACAGAGACAACCGGATTTACCTTTTTTGAAAGGCATTTTTAGACCCTTAGGAAAAAACTTTAGGTGAGATTTGAGTGTTAGAGCAAGACCTGCTGCATAAATTTAAAAAAATCAAATAAATGTGAGCTGTCATTTCTTAAAAAAAAAAAAAAACAAACCCAAAACAACACCCAACATAGCTCAATTTCAGAGTTTAAGCTCTAAGACAAGACAAAAAAATGACCAATTACCTGACAATGAGAAAAGGAAAATTATAGTACTTTCAATAGTGAAAATATTAGGAGAATGGGGGAATGATAGCAGAGCATGTCACAAGCTAAAGGGGGTCAAGAGATAAAAGAAACAGTTGTGATCTATAATCAAATGATAGGAGTTGGGGTGCATAACGTAGAAATACTTGTAATATACTGTGTGCATTCACAGCAAAGAGATTTTTTTCTTTATTTATTTAGATTATCTTACAATAAGGCAATATTCTCACCCATCCATGGAGAAGGTTCATAAGGCTAATGTGAGTGATCACTTATGAGACCACTGGCCTCAACTCTAAATGAATGCGACTTTGAAGCTGAAGAGAAATCATTATTTAAGTCAAGACTCTTCAAAACAGGCAGCAGAAACAGTACAATAGATCTGTTTTGAAGACAGAAAACAAGAATCACTGTTCATGCACTTTTTTTTTTGCAGTCTCCCAGCTGCCAGACCCATTCACATGAACAATGTTTGAAGTAAACTACCAGCCCCAGATCAAGTACACTTGATGTCAAAAGTGACTGGCTGAGGCAGACAAGTAACGCTTGGTGCCTGAACTCCAGAGTTACAGCGGGGCTTAAAAAAGATGAACTGGAATGGTGGTGGATGAAAAAAACATGAGCCTTCCTCCCTGAAACCATCAAATGTCTCTGGAATCCTTGGAATCAGTATTTCTTCATAGATGTGTGAAGATGGACACCTGAAACCTGTCCTCAGCAAATGAAAGTCCTTGTAGCAGATGCATACGAGTTCTTTTCCGGCCCAAGCCAGGTCTTGGTACCTGTAGTTAATTTACAAGAATTCTAAAAGTTTTATGGCATTTTTTTGTGGATCAAGGAAGTCAACATGAATATAAGACCACAGAAATTGGTCAGAAAGAAGAGCAGATTAGGAGGAAAGTACTTTGATTATACAGTGGTCAAGGGAACTTTTTTACATATTTACAGTCACCTTCCATGATGCTGAACAGCAAAACCAAGAATGTTCCTGAGACAGGGCAATACTTGAATTTCAACCTGAGAACTTTCCAGAGAAGGGAGATCACTCTGAAGTCTCAGGTCCTTTGCCTTTAGGTAGTAGCCCTGGATGGGAATCCTGCCCAGGAATGTTAGGCATTAGAACAAGAAATTACAAGCACTTTGTCTTTTGAGTGACTTATTATGTTCCATGGAAATAGTGAAACGCTCATGTTCTCTGTCCCAGACACTCTAGAGCAGGATGTTTTACTGAAGCACTACGGTGTTTTCTTTCTGTGATTTATAACCTTACATATTCCCACATGTACTGAAAGACACTCAAAATACACAGGCAGCCTCCCGCTTAATAAAAAACAGATCCTATTTCAGCTAACTGTATTACCTGAGCAATCTCCATCTTAAGAACAACAATGAAATCAAGGGAAAAGACAGAAGGTAACCCCTTGCAACCAGAGGATTAGATGACCATCTCAAGTGTTTTTTCAGATCTCCCCACAATCGCCTAACAGGCTGCCACAACTTAGACTCAATTAGATAAGTATCACCGAAGCTTTAATTTAAGCTCATCTGTGACCCAAGATTAGACCACCAGATAAACAATAAATCAAAGGATACCCTTTCCTTGTGTAACTCAGAAGTATAAAACAAGACACTAACAACAACAAAAAGCAAGGACTAGTGGGAAAGAGCCTATATAGAAAATGAACATAATGGGTTACAAAAAGAAAAAAAGAGAATTATCTTAAACATCATTTACTGTAAGTGTTGTTAAATACTTAAAATATTTTTTAATCCAAAGAAAATTCACCTGAAAAGGGTACGGTATGAATATTACTCTTAGTTTTACACTTGCAAATGAAAAAGAACATGGGGAACAAAGAAATAATAGAAGACATTAAAACAGAAGTATAAAACCTCTTCAACTTAGAGAGTTGTGTTATTTTATGCCACTCATGGTGTTTTCCCCTACAGGGAATACTGCTTTAGAGGACCACAATACACTATATGGCATAACTCTGAGCTTAAGGTTAATGGGGAATTAATCATCTTCCAGTGAAAAGCTCTTTAAAAAAAGAAATACAAGAGAGATTTCTCTTCTTACTCAGTTTGATAATAGGCAAATTGAGTTGCTACTGGATAATTATTAGTAAGCGTATTTTAAAAAGGTTTTTCTAAATTTGTGTCATAGAATATTTAAAGAAAATGAGACATTTTCAAAGGAATTCTCTTGGCCTTGTAACCAACGCAGCCCACACCAACATGAGCTGATACTCAGCTCTACACCTGCCCTGCACACCCTCCCGAGTTACTCATCTCCGCCACAGAAAGGGGCCTTGTAAACACACCACCGAGAGCTGAAGACAAGCATGGATAAACCCAGAAGCCCTGCCCAAGCCCCAGAACACACCCCAGCCAGATCCTACCAGGGAATCACAATGAAGCAATTTCTGCCAGAGGTTCTCGCTGCTTCCCTGTTTTTTTTTAAGGGTTTGTTGGGTTTGTCATAGTCCCCCCTTTCTGATAGGCATCCAAACAAAGCCATCGTCCTACCCAATTACGCAGGCATTTCCATTGCTTCATCAACTGGATGATCTCAGCACCTTCAACCCCAATGTTATTCTCACAGCTCCCAAATAGCAAAAGAATATCATGATGCCATCCCGCAGCTGGGAAACGCAGACCAAAGGGCAGCTCAGCACCCTGAGCACATTTCAAAGCTAACTGTACTTGAATTTTCTAATTAAGTTCAGTTCACAGCCCTTCAACTAAAGTCACGTGGGGCTTCAAATGAGAAGGAGGTGTAACAGGGACATGACTTGAGAGCCCATCAGTAACACCCATCAGAGAAGGGTGCAGGCACTGAGAATTAGCATCTTCAATAGCTGTTCACTGCTCATGACTTAGGAATAGCACCTACAATGAAACAGTGAGAGCAAGGAAATTCATAGTTCAAGAATTTGCCTGGCTGTTTGGCTATCCTGAACATCTCCCAGTGCCATTAACTGGCTTTACTAAAGAATTCAGATGCCACCTTTCACTGAGTTGTTCAGAGATCGGAATTCCTGAAGATTTCACTGGCTACATCTTGTTTCTCGCACACAATGCACAAGTGTACTTAGTGGACATACCCTAACACTGTCCTATACAACTAAGCATCATCCTCATTTATTCTTTCCCCACAAACCTGATCAGACCGTTTTATTTCCATGGGAAACATAGATGCTCTCCATTACACTACTTTGAGAAGCTGGTAAATTCATGGGTGTCAGCAGAATCACAGCTGTTTAACACTTCCATAAAGAATAAGACAATGAGCCCTAGAAGGTGCTCAGCACATTGCAGGATCACTTCTGAGTACGATATTCTAGTGAACATTGAAAAAAAAAAATACTTTTTAATTACAGTAAGCTACATAGGAAAAAATATTTATAGAAGATTTCCTACAAGAGTGAATTTTATCCATGTACAGGAGCTGTACTAACCCCACAGATGGTAGATTTACACAGTGGATAAATTTGGCCTTTCTTGCATATATGCTTGACAGTGAAAGAAAATTGCACCAACTCCAGTAAGTTGCACGGTTTGTCCTAATCTATGTTTTATTCTTTCACATACACCTCAATTTGAGGGGAAAAGAAATAGATATCAGATGTGACAAGTGTATGTTTTTTTCCCCTGATATCTGACTGTTCATTTTGCCTTGGAAGGGCTGGAGCACCTTTCAAAAGTTTTAGCCCTCTGTTTCTGAGGAACTTATCCTTGTGGCATGTCTGTCAGTTTTCACAGCGCTCAAGCAAGTCTTTGCAATTTTCACATAATGGCAGTTGTTGACAGGTTGTTAGGGCTGACAGTGAATATGTTTGAAAAACTGTCAAGCTGGTGAAAAAAAATTAGAGGGAGAGAGAGGGAGCCTCCTTACATTTGTAACAGCATGTTAAACTGTAAATGCATTCTTAGAATGCACAGGCCCACTTCCAGTCGTGTTACCTGCTCCACAATGACAGCATATGGGAATATATGATCCTTAAAAATTAATGTCACATTGTCGCTTTATAGGTCACAGCCACATTACTACAAAACTCTGTTTACCTTTAGAATTTATTTCTGCCCTCACCTGCTGGCTGCTCTGGGCCATATCCAGCACCAGCCTGCGGCTGTCGGCCGCCCAGCACAGCGCCACAGTAGATGCCCGGGAAGGCACCTGTAATGAGAGCAGCGGTGCTCAGCATCCCTCTGTGGCCCCCCCATGCCACTCCCAGGGCTGTACTCACCCGAAGTCTGCTGCAGCACTGCCGCCAGCACCATGCTGGTTTGCTTGGTGTACCAGTCGTACTGTGGGAGATGTGGGATGGGATGAGTTTTGCAGGGTCTCAGCCTGCCCACCCCTTTATTTCACCTTTAATGCTCAATAATAGCTGTTTCAGGCAAAGAAATTGCTAGAAAGATGATGCTACTGCTGCTAGTTTTTAATTAGCTTAACGCTGCTTTTGCCAGAGGTATTATTGGCCCTTGAGAGCCAACGGTGATGCATACCTGCCTTCTGCCCAAATGCCTTCTCCAGAGGTGGGTATGGAAAAAGGAAGAAGGTTGTAGAGAGGTAGGGATTGGTCTCCTCTCCCAAGTAACAAGCAATAGGCAAGAGGAAATGGCCTGAAGTTGCACCAGTGAAGGTTTAGATTGAACATTAGGAAAAATTTCTACACCAAAAGGGTTACTAAGCATCGGAATAGGCTGCCCAAGGAAATGTTTGAGTCACCATCCCCAGAGGTATTTAAAAGCTGGGTAGAAATGGTGCTAAGGGATGTGGCTTAGTGGAAGATTTGGCAGTGCTGGGTTAACAGTTAGACTTTATGATCTTAAAGCTCTCTTCCAACCAAAATGATTCAATGGTCTTCCAAAGCTCCTCAGCTGAAGAAAGGTGAGTGACCAACAGCAGCTGTGGCCAAGGCCCAGCCTTGAATGCTCTTCCACAGACACCAGTATCAGGCTTATCGACAGTCGCTTCATTAAAAACTGTGAGAGTGTCTTCAGAAACAAATCAGTATGGATGGCAACATCTTTATTTACGTTGAACAGCAGTATACTCCAAAATGGTCCCTTCAACAACACAGGCCAACACGTAGAGAAGCATCATCAATGTGACAGAAGATAAATTATTTTGTCTCAATATATTAAGACAGATTCTGCCCATTTTGGTGATCCTGCCATAGTGGTGTCACCATCTGATATTACGGAGGAAGTTCTTCTCTTGAATGTTTGCACTATGCAAAAATGATTTTTCTTCTTTAAGAAACGAGTTTTAGAATTCTACTTATTTCTGTGAAGAATTAACTTATCTTGGTCTGTCATCCAAACCCTCCTTCATATAAGAGATTGCTTAAAATAATTTTTATTCAGATTTTAAAGACTTGTTCTTGCAGTCTTTTTATAGCAATGCTTTGGTTAGCATTTCAAGGGGAAGACTGTGGATCCTGAGTGTCCACAGTATGAGGCAGGTCTACTTTGTCTAATATTAGACACAGACTAAAATAACTGGGAGAAATAAAGGGCAGGTTAGCATAATCACAGCCATGAAGTTATTATATCCATGATAAAAGTACCATATACAATATTCACAACAAGAAAACTGGTCTAAAATTTCTCTTGAGTAGGAATTTGATAAGGTCAACTATGTAGAGGCAGTGTTCCAGTAGACAGTAATTAAGTTAGCAATAACACGTCCAGCAGAAAAATAAAATTGTTAAAAAGAGGGAAAGAACTGGACCGGATATATCAGTGAAGGAAGAGAATTGCAAAGGTGATGTGGAAGAACTCATGGATGATGCATCTTCCGGGGTTACATGCAGCATCGGAAAATAAATACGTTGGGACTTGGAAAGATATAAAAAAAACCAAAAAAGATAAATATAGAAGGCAACCAAAACAGAACATTAAAGAAGATTAAAAACAAATCACGTAAGAACATCTAGACAACGTGACCAGGAAATACCAAGCTCTGTACTACCGAGATGAAGAAGGGTCCATGAGGTTGAGTGTGGGTTGGAATCCCAGATTGAGCTTAAAACTTGATGTGTCACAGAAGACTTCTTTCAGCTCCTGCTGGAGTCAAGAGAAGAACTCCCATTTATTTCAAGAGAAGCAGGATTAGGTCCTAATCCTTCTGCCTCACTATCCAGTAAAGTGAGGATAATAATTGTATTGACAGGTAATTCTGTCTCACAGGAGTATTCTGAGGATTACGTAGCGTCTGCACTGTGCTGTGAAATGCTAAGTGCTAAATATGATTATACAGGGATTTCCATCCAAAGATCTCAAAGCACTTTCCAAACATTAATAATTGAAGCTGTATAATACCCTTAGGACTGCACACGTAAAGAAGGCAAACAAGATTCAGGGCTCAGCAAAGCGGGCAAGGATTATTAGACTTATTTTATAGTGAATAAACCACACCACAGTGAGATTAAGTGACTTGCCCAAAGTAACAGAACAAATCAGTGTCACATCAGAAAATGAGTCTAGGAGGGCAGACTCCTTCACACTTCGCACAGGAAAGAAAAGATGCACATGGAATGAGAGGGTCAATCAGCCTTTGGAGGGAGTTGGATGGATCAGGCCACAGCAGAGAAGTGGAACACTCAGAAGCCTGAAGAGAGCACAAGAAAAACAACAACATGAAACTTCACTTTTTTGGAGAGTGGCAGGTTTTGTTCATTTTTAGGTACACAAGGAAGAACCAACAGAAGACAATGCCTTAAAGCAGCAAAAAGTATAGTTTATTAGCAGGAGGTATAGCCACTGCTAAGAACAACATCAATTCTTTGCCTCACAGATTCAACAAAGAAGATAGAGAACACATGTCAAGACTCAGATTAATTTCCCAGGGGAAGAACAAACACAGAAGGAAATTAAAATCATGTTAGAACAAGGAATCAAGAAATCAGGATGACTGAAGACTGGGTAAAACTTACGGATGGAACAGACTCCTCTCAATTTCTGGAATAAAAGGCTAAGTATTTACAGGATCCTTCAAGATCATTTTGGTATCAGACAGTAACACAACCTAATCTGACACCGAAACAGACCTGAGACTCACGATGGCTCAGACAGGTTCAGCAAATCATGGCAGTCTTGACATATAAAAACATACATGCAATCAAAGACAGCTTTTGAGAACATTTAAGAATTCAACTTTGTACATGCTGACAAAAGAAAGATCTTGTCTAGCAAGCATGACTGAATACCAAAAAATACAACTCCAACCAAAAATATTCTGTGATTCTGTGAAGTGAATTTGCTTTGACTGCATTACAGGAGCGACCAGGGCTGAGCAACCACCTTACAAAGTCTTGATACTTTAGTACATTAAAAGTGACCTTCACCTGACAGCCAGAGAGATGCCGGTACAGCGCTGCAATATTCAGATGAGGCATCGCAACAGATGCTGAACATGAAAGTTCCTTGTCAGGACCAGCATTTGGAGACAAAATTATTTCTCTCACAGCGTGTGTACGTACAAACTTCTCACAGGCTGCTGAGCTGGAGGGAATGCAAGACCAGAACTAAAGGAAGCAATAAACGGAGCTCAGTCAGTGGTTACCTCAACATTGCTAATTCTCATTCCATAGCAAGACCGAAAAGAAAGAAGAATGTTTTCACCTCCTCAGTGCCACAAGAAGTGGTTTGCACAGAGATGAGCACCAGACCAAGATGTGTTTTAGCTACTAGAAAGGCTTAAAGGAAATACTATAAATCTATATAAGCACAGATTGCTTTTATAAACAAAGAGGAAATGAAGAAACAATAATGACAGTAAACTCCAGAGGAATACAGAAGTGTTACATAGTTAGGTATCTACACAGTTGCACACAAAATCATGGAAAAATATTTCAAGCATTTGCTGAAAAAAATTATACTGAATTAAAACTGCTAACTAATGGAAAAGCGGGACTCCACTTCAAAAATATTTTCTTGGCTTTATTTCATTTGTTTTTAGATTTCAGCAACAGAAAAAGCATTTCCTTGGTAGTTTCATTGCAGGAAATGAGCCTTGAATCAAATACAGGAAAGCAGCACCTGAGAAAGCGTAAAGTGTTGTCTTTTACTCTGACTCCAGTCTCTTCTGTGCCTTCAGCTTTGCTTCTGCTAAATCTTTTTCTTCTATGTCATGCCATATAACGCTGGGCACTTCACTTGAAAAGATAATATCTAGTAGTTACTTAAAGAATGCTATGAGTATACACAGTTAATACTGACCAAAAGGATAAACTCCAGAGCAGTACTTTCTCCTCTTTAATGGAATTAAATCAGAGCTGAGCAATAGGATTTGACACAGACAGGAGCTTCACAACCAGATTTCTTACAAATACACTATAAACATTTTTAGTTTAAAATGAATCTGAAATTTAGATGATTTTCTGTTTTCCTGCTTAAAAACCTTTTAGGGTCATTGTGAAAGATACTAGAGACCTATGGAAAACATTTTGAAACTACTCTGAAGACAGTCTCAGATGTTTGAGGATCTGAATCAATTTCCCTTTAAGTCAGTGCGAATGTTCCCATTCATTTTCAAGGAATCATTGTGAAAAACACAGATAGTAGTGAAGTTTATATAAGGATGAAATCTCCTTTTAATCCTGATTTCCTGAATTTCCACAATTCCAACTGAGTTAACTGGAGCTTTGCCACTGACTTCATTAGCAATAGGATCAGGATCAAGATTATCCAATATAAAATTATTATTTATAACTCAGTTCTTTTGTTTCCTAAATAAAATTGAACATCTCCATCACCCAGATTCTTGTTTGAATGCAGTCTGTTTGGTAAGAAGCTGATGACCTCTCCGACATAGAAAGGCTGTTCTTACTCTAAATAGGCTGCTGTAAATTCAGTTTTGATAAAATCTGACTCCCTGCAAGTAAAGAAACACACCAGGTATCAAGCCTTCGTTCTTACACTTCTTACTGCCATGTGAGATTTGCCAGATTAGGGAATTTCACCATCATCAAGACCATGGAATTTTATCCATTATCCTTTCCTATATCTAATGCAAATAACATGTACTATTCTTTTTGTACATTAAAAACACAATGAACCAAACAACCAGAGGAGAATAAATCAAAACAGTCTCTAATTTGTAATGGATTTCTATCTTTGGGAAAAAATTACACAGGATTGGACTTCAGTGTTTTAAAACTTACAGAATTTTCTGTATTTTTTCACGATACTTTGGAAATTACATCATTTAAGCTACAGACTGTATTATCCTCATATTGAAGAAAGTTTAAGTACTACTAGAATAGAACTAGAATATCTGACTTTAGATTGGATAATTCCTGCTATTTAGACTAGAAGCAAGAAATTGGCTCAGTTAACTGTAAATGCTTGTATTAAGAAGTGACTAACAAAAGCAGTGCAGTCACCTTCCCAGTACATTTGTTCCCTGGTATTTATGCAGTGTCATGTTTGGCATAGCTAAGTAGTTTATGTCCCAAGAAGCAGCACAAACATTGTGTTCCACACACAGATCCCTAGCTCTGATAGCCTAAGACAATAGCATTAGGGAAGTTACTAAAAATTATAAATAAGCAGCTTTTTTCCCATTCTAAAATAAGCGAATTTTTTTACTATTCATTGCCATTAACAAGGAACTTGTGATCTAATAAATGTCACAATCAGTTTCATTTAATTAAAATAATAAATATTATACAGTAATGCAGATTGACATTTATATCTTCATTTACGTGAAGTTGGATTTATGGTCAATGCTTTATTTGATGGAGGCCACAAATAATGGCTATTAAACTGCCACAGGATGGACACAAGATCACATTAATGAAATTAGACAAGGCAAGGCACTGATATATGGAGCCCTCCTGCTAGAAAATAAAGTCAGTCATGTCCAAAGCAGATGTTTTCTTTGGCTCCAATTGAAGTTTGCTAAATTTTTAGTGGGCAGTTTAACTTCGCATACACAAAGGTGGAAAGGAACAGAACTCCCATGACAGTGCCTTTCAAGATGTATTGCAATTAATGCAGCACATAAGCTCTGCTTCCCTTGTCAAACACATTCACGCAAGAATGATTCTTAGGTGCAAAGAAATGTCTAATATAATACCAATTATTAAATTTCAGTTAAGAAACGCGAAATAAGGTTTTTGTGCTTATTGGTGGAATAAATGCCTCCTCTCTCAACTTTGATAATTAAACATACATCTAGGAAACTAACTACAGAGATTCAAGTTCTTCTTGATTTTTTTTTTTTTTAAATGCATCAAGAGTTTTGGAATATTGGTGTAAGGTTATTACAGGGCAAGCAGAAGGGATTGGGGGAAAAGACACTTCCACAAGGGAGGACTTTCCTCTTACCTCCACAGCTGCACCCTTAGCAGTTTCTCTAGCCCATCCTGGAACATGATGCACTGGGCGATAGTTCATTGCTTCCCACTCCAAAGTTTTCCATAAAAGACAGTACTGCAGTATCTATCCTCACAGTGCTCACTTAAATCAGGCTGGTCCCTAGCTCTGCTGCAGTGAATAAATAATCTCAAGTAGCAGAACATTGTGAAAAAATGAAACAAACTTGCCTCATGGGCAAATTATCTAACTGGATGCCGTGTGTGAAGTTCAGATAAACATTCAGTTACATGGAACAGCATCTCAGAGTTTGATATTTATCTTTGTGGATTTATTTTCACCTCAGGATCTTCATGTGCCATGCTAATATGATGCCACACAGGTTCAGGAGAGAAAAAAAAAGTAGTAAATCAGGCACGGTCATTTTGGGAGGCAACGCAGACAATAAAGTGCCAAAACAATGAGAGTCATTATATTTTCTGCTTCTGAATTAGACAAATAGCTTTTAAAGCTATGCCTTTAAAGAATGGCTCGGCTTGGTCATTTATGCTAAAACTTAAGCATTACACGCCTAAGGGTCTGGTCTAAATAACAATACCTTCATTAATCAATTTATAACAGCTGAGATCCTATTTCTGGCTCTAGAGAGGAATGCAATATAGTCAGCTGAAATTTGGCCTCACATTCCTCAGGCTCAGGTGAAAACACCACTGCAAATAATTTAGACATCTCTGGACAATTTATTCAATAAATTGTCCAGCTTCTTGATCTATTTATCATAGGGGATGGAGCTCATTTAACTAACATCTTTACCTGCCTTATTCTAGAATAATTTCTGCATTCTGCTTCAAATTCTCCCTTGAAACAAAATTAATTTCCTTATACAGATAAATCTATGCTTACATTTCTTGAGAAACCAGCCACAGATAAATCCAAGGCCTTAGGCACTTCTACTTCCACACCACAATAACCATGCAGTGATGAAATATTGTTGGCTCAACTTGGGACTTTTAGCCCTTGTGGGATGCAATACCAGATCTGAAAACGACAATCCCTTCCCAAGAGTCCTACCCCATGGGCTAAATGTACAGCCTACGCTATGCCCCTTGTCCTGCACAATTTGTACTACCCAAACGAGCTTGAGGTGCCCTCAGTCCCCTTCTCAGATCAAACCTGTATGCAGTGCCCGCTTCAACAGCGGATACAGCATCTTTTCCCTGTTACCAGGACTTTCTAGGGTCGTCTCCCACGTTAGTCCTCCATACTGCAAGGCTGAATTGAACAATTTTCATTGACGTGCACTTCTGCGTTACATACATTGCACTAGAATCCTAGGAACGTGGGGCAAATATGAAAGCCAAAAAGGCCTGGGATCTACATTTGAAAGCAGGAGAAAAGCAGCTGGAAAACCTAGTCATACTGAACTTAACAGCTGAAGGACTGAGCCCTTCATTTTGGTCAGCTTTCTAAGTTAATTTGTGCTGCTACATCTTTCACGTTACAGGTAACCTTCATTAAAAGGAAACAAGTTTCCCCTGATGCACAAAACTGGTATCACATTTCAACAGTAAGCAATGCGTAATCATCAAGTGTAAAGCAGACACCTCACAATATACTGTTACTTTATGCATACAAATAATTTTGATGAAATTAAAAAAAAAAAGCATAGCAGCTTCAGCAAGGGAAGAGCCCCAGACACCTGCAAACGCTGTTCTTTTGTTCCTACCCATCTCTCACCCGACATTCTGCTAAGCCAGCCCTTCAGGAAAGGGCTTCACAACATTAAGTGTTCTATCAGCTCATGCAGATGAGTCATTAAAAAAATCGAAGGTTTCTTGTCAGAAAGCCAAGCATCACTCATCCTTTACAGTTAGTGACTTCTGGAAAAATAATAAAATCCTTGTCTGCACAAGGTTTCTGTACCTGTGACCTTAGTCATAAATATGCATACACAAACCCAAATCACAGCCCTGCTGAAATCAGAAGTTTTGCCATCATCGTGCTGAGTCTACCCAGTTTCTACTCAGTCATATTACAAATCAGGCTACCAAAAAGACAGGGTTGCTTTAAACAAACCCGATTACCTTTACAAGCTACACTGCTTTCCGCTTTCCTCATTTACCATGTGAAAGTTCGGGCAACATTCCTCCTGTCAGACTGCTCAGCATGAATTATAGATACGTCATTTTTTAACTGTCAACAAAGTAACTGTAAGAGGTACACTTGGTGTATATACACTTTTCAATATCTACAGCAAACTGTTTATTTGGCATTACAGAGAGCTCATATTTTCTAACTAGCAAAGAAATTACTGAGACGTACATGTTCAACCATAGAAATAATTTTACTTACACCTTATTATCCTTATGTAATCTTTAATTATCTCCTCTCCTACTCCCTAACTTCAGTGACAATTTGCTCAATGATGTGTCAAGGAGATGGAGAAAACAAAACAAATAAGGTCATATCTGGGCAATAACACCCTGGTGTTTATTTACTGAGGGCCAAAGCCTCAGCGGCTGCAAATGGTGCAACTCCTGTGCAGATCCATGAGCTCTGCTGATTTACACCAGCCGTGAAGCACAACCGCTGAGAAACAGATTACATTTCTGTAATCTTAAATATAAACCAGGCGATATTTCAGATACAAAGAGTAAAGACCTTACGGAAGAGCTGAAACCATATTGATAGGGTGACAAATACTCCCATGCACAGAAGAGGACAAGTTTTTGAGCGGTGTAAATGGCCACATTTCCCCTGGAGCTCAGCTCAGGACCACCCAGTGGTTGTGTTGCTGCGGTCTCTGCTACTTCTTTCGTAACAATTAGTCTCACTTCTCCTATCTTCCCTTTAATAGTCCATTCAGATAGTGCTTCAGCATCGCTCTTCTGTCAGCAGCGCATTTGATGCTTTGGCAGACTCATCCCTCCATTCCACTCTCCACTGCCATTCCCTCTCCACCACCACACACTGGAAGTTCCCATCCTCCCAGTTGTGCCAACCTGACTGTTTCCATGACCACGCTCTACATCTTGGAGAGAATCATTTCACATCCCTGAAGAAAATATAATGACTGTTGCGAGACTTAGAACCCGACCACACAAAAAGCCGAGCAGAAAAGGCAGAGCAGACAGTGGGAACAGAAATCAGGAGTGATGGTGGGAAAGGAGGATCTGAAACCAGATCTGCTGTAAGACGATTATTCAACCACCAGAAACAAATCACCTTATTTCTTTGGGTTATGGATGGGCCTCAAATTTTTGAGGTTTCCATCATGGTTTATTCCAAGAGCTACCTGATACTTAAAGGGTAAACACTTCCTTCTTAGATGAGGATTCACAGTGGACACTTTCAACATTTACAGATAAGTAATTGCTGATTAATTATGTATGTGCCATGGTATAACAATTTGACAGTGGCCAAGAAGCGGCTGGTGGCTGAGCTGGGATCAAGACACCCACGTTCCTAACCAGATGACAGCAAACATGCCGAAAACTATCCCAGCTGCCTGTGCAATGGCCAGCACTTACCCCTCGTGCTCTGGAAAGAGTTCACTTGTGTGTGGTCAGGCTGCCACATCACCCTCCTAGTTTGGAAGGATCTTTTGAGTTCTCTCCAGTGTTACTGGTGATGGGACCACTGGTGGGCACATAGCACAGTGATTTAGGAGATTCATGTATTTGTTCTGAGCAAGGCAAGAGGCCCCTTTAAAAAAACAGCCACTCGCTTCCCACGCATGAGAGTTTTTGTTGTTGATAGCACCACTAGAGTTGAAAAACTGATAGGAGACACTGGAGAAAATTAGGACAGGGTGGGGTGGAAAAAAAAGAGAAAAAAAATGAAGGAATAGACAGCTCTAAGAATGAGGATACCATTACTATAACTTGACAGACCATTAAGTGAAGGTCAGTATCCAATTTAAATATATGAACAAATTAACAGAATACACCATGTTCAGCTCCACGTTAAGAAGCATTAATGAGAATGAGGATAGCTCACAGTTCAGTTTACTTAGCCCTTTAAATAAACACGGGCTATTGGAAATGTTATACAACAGTGCAAGCAGCGTAAGTGTAGCTCCAACTCCTGTCATTCCTGCAGATGAGTTACAAATCTACAAGAACTTGTCTGCTCCATGCTTGCAGCCACTGCTAAACTTAAATTAGTAACTATGTAGGCCTCTTCCAAGGCATATCAGAGACCAGCTGTGCAAGGACCTGTCACCTTCTTGTCAGTGAAAGTTTTCTGTCCAAAGAACTTTCGTCATCCCCCATTCCTCAAGTAGCTGGATGTCACTTGAAGAGACAGCTGAAGTCACTTGCAATGAATGGTCTCAAATCAGAGCTCACTGCCCTTGTCACAGAAAGTCTCACCCCGCAGCTAAAACTGTCACTGATCATGTTTAGATATGTACGCTGAGGTATCAGATTAGAAAAGAGTATGCACGAGATGGGAGTTTAAAAGAGGCCAAGTTGCAAGGAAAATCTTAATAGGGAGAATCGAGGGCTTGAAGGGTTAGCCCTTTTCCAAACCCAATTTATATTTCCCATCAAATCCAATAAAAAATATCTAGCTTCTAAAAACGGCATGCTTCCAACCAACATATTCAAGAAGAAGCTAAAACTTTAAGTACTTTGGCCAGAGAGCATGAAGATTGCTAGGATATTATGGCATCTCTGCAGCAAGTTACTTCATTAATAGGAAAATACCCAAAAGGCATATTCTGACCTCAAGATTAATGCTCAAAATGGTGGATGCATGTGCTATAGTTAAAGAAAGAAATTTATTAAATCGGCATATTCTTAAGAAACTGTTGAGAATATGACAATATTTGCTTTTGTTTCTGAACCTCTCATTTGTATTAGCAATAGGAGCGTTGCCTGCTGGTTATGGCAAGAGATGGAGCAGTCAGGGCTCAACAGTTGCTTTCCCGTCTCGGGTACTGACTTTTAGGTGACTCGTTTAGGCTCTCACTAACTTCTAGGAAATCCAGCTTAACCATTGGCAAACCCAGCTGCCTGGGGCTGCCAAAGAGCACTTGAGGACGCATTTCTAAGACTGACTTCTACACTAAAAATAGCAAAGCACAAGTCGGGTTGCAGCTGCTAGTAGGAAGACAAAGGACATGGAAACATCCAGAAGATGCTCATTATGTTCTACATCATTTCATTTTATGCTTTTCTTCTAAGATGTTGCCATACCAATACATGCTAGAAGCTAGATCCTAGGGAATGCTCTGCAGGTTTGCCCATGCTGCACTGCAACCTCTGGTGCTCCTCAGGACCAGCCCCAGAGCTCTGCTGGAGCAGCAGCAGATCTAAGCGATGACATTTCAAATCCAACAGCTCCAGAACGAGGGTTTCTCTGCTATGCATCTCCTCAGATGGTGAATGTTAGCGGGACAGCTAGCTAAAGGTATGGGGAGTGGCTTCGTCAACAGCTCCAGAAGACATTTAAAAGGGAATGTAGGACTGCTTCCTCCTCTGCCCACAGGCACCTACTGAGAAGCTGGAGATAGTCAAGTAATCCTTAACGCATCTCAAATCCTGCTGCAGCCTGGGAACAGAGAAGATACATTTGAGCTTTTACTCATGCCTGCCCAGTTCTCCTTCACGGCTTTGAAGGACTTGAAGTAATATTTGGGCTTATCTCTGTCTTAGAAGTTGAATTAGCCAGTACCTTATTTACCATATGTAAAAGAAAATGTAATCTTCAGTCAGAAGCATCATAAGCTTCTTTTCTTTTACCCATGCACTGTTGGCTTGAAAGCAAAATAATTTGTTCCAACTACTTATTTGTAAAGACTATTTGCTTTGTTTCTGCTGGAAAACATGGCCAGAGAAATTTTACTCCAAATTTCATACGCCAAAATTCTCTCCACAAATGAAACTTGATAGAATGAAGGGAATTCACTCCAACTTTTTTTTTTTAAGTATATTTGTTTTGTTCTTGCCTGAAAACACAGCAGGGAAATTTTATTCCAAAGAAATATTAAACAGAAAATTGAACAACCAAAGTGAACTCTGAAGAAAGCAACAGGCTTGAGCTGGCTTCAACCCAGATATTCCTCCCCAGAGACTGGGGACGCCCAGCATCCTGATGGTGAGCACATGGAGACCAGCAAAGGGAGTCACATCTGTATCATGATCCAGCTGTAGGGTGCAATCACTACATTGTGTTTGTGTTGGGACTTCAGACTATCACTGTGTCACTCCACTAAATCAAAGTCCCATGCAACACCAAATACCTACAAATAAGGAAATTTTATATGAAACACTAAACCCTACTCCTGTAGAATATCCAAAAACCCTGTCCAGAGAGTACTGGACTTGGACAGGTACAACCAATGACCCCAAACAGGAGCTCCTGGATGCTCAGCCCTTTTGAAAATTAGGCCATTGCTTTAGCAATCTAAACATAGGCTAAAGAATCCTAACTGTAGGCTCCTATTTTTGAAACGCCTCGGTCTTTAATTTTCATAGCATGGTAAACAAAGCATCTTTTTTCTTCCCCACTAGAAAGTGCTCAGGGTTCAGAAGTTTATTGGAAACACAGCTGACATCCAAATCAACACAGACTGCAAAAACAACAGGGCTGACAAGACAGAACACTTTCTAAACATCACACTGATCATTAGAACAGCAGAGCAAAACATTAATATCATAAGCTTTTGCAGTCAAGGACTCTGCTCAAGCTGAGTATAGCTCTTTAAGCAACAGAAACCTGGAAAAATAGACTTTGAAGATAAATAGATGGATTTGCTTTCCAGCAAACAAATACAGGATCAACAAAATTGAACATGATGACTATTCCATAGGCAACAGCGATGCTGCCATGCAGATTTTCAGAAATGTCACTATAGTAAATAAGCCTCTGTTTTGCTCTTGGGAGGAACAGAAAGTGAGAAAGAGTAGATAGCAAAGGATGTTTTGGCAAAAAATAATAGATAGAAATAAAGAAACTCTCTCCATCACTAAGCTTAACTTTCAGTAGACTCGCTCTCAGGTCTGAGGTGGGGAGGGCATTGTGTCTTTAACAAAACAATTTATAAAAAAAATTTCAAAAAGAAACCCCACTATTTTAGCACTGTGGAAGAGAAACAAAACCTCAAAAATAGTAATTCAGCTCTAGTAGAGAAGTTTCCTATTTGCAAAAGATGTTTAGGGGTAAAACCAGCCCTCTACCCCCTAAATTCAAACCTGGTACTGGATGAAAGCCTCATTTCTCTGATCCAGCCTGAAATAAATGACAGCTTTTTACACTGATAAGACTGGAGATACATTTTTTTGAACACTGAAGGGTCTTTCTTTTCAAGTTCCACATGTAAAATAACTCCCTACAAATATGAACTTCAGACACTTTAGTGACATGAGTGCCTGTAGTCCTTTCACAAACAGATCTACTAATGATCTCAATGGGAGTTACATGCACAGAGAATCAATACTGCTGACACCAAATTAATGGTGTGCAGATATATTATGTTTGATACATGAACATAAGAAATAATAATTTGGCAGTTTGGTCTTCAAACTTGATCACTTACTAGAGGTGCTGGTTCCTTTGCTATTTATATTATTTCATTATTGCATTCTTTTACAGAGCAACGACTTTGACCTGGCAAACACCTTTTCCTTGCCAAAGTATGTATATATTTACAACAGGGAAACTAAAAAGTATTATTCCCCTAATATCTACACAAGACAGTTTGGCAGTAAAGCATGTCTTTATTATCGTGTCACACGCTGTGCCGTTATAGTTAAATGTCTGAGTTCATCAGTATTTCCATTATAACCCTGCCCATAAAAGTGTGGTTTGAGTGAGACTTACAAGTCAAAGGCCCTGATTCTCCTCTGAGTTGAAGTGATAGAAATGAGGAGTTAATGCACACATGGCATGCGTGAGAAGGGGGAGACACTCAAGGTCCTGGGGTAAGAAAGAAAGGATGCTTCGCACACACGATGCTCAATTTGCAGACCTCATACACAAGGGTGAGGCCGTTTCAGCCCCATTCAGCTCACTCATTCGTTGCAAAAGCATTTGCATGAGTTTTGTGCACAGTCTTTTACATATTTAACAAATATTAATACGCTGTGCTAACTCCAGGCTTACCTGTCTCTAAAAAAGTATAATATTGATAGGAATGAGGCTATCCTTTAATTGAACAGGTCAAGTTTGAAAAAAAATCATGTTTTTAATGAAAGGCAAATCTGATCCAGCGAAACACAGGACTATAAAGATAGGAATTTCTAGATCTTTATGCCGCTGCTGCCAATGATTTGATGAGTCACTTTATGAGGGTTCACTTACTGTTTAGATTATCGCACATTCACCCATTTTTAACTGAGGATACTCACACTTGCTTACTTTTCATACTGGGGTGTTGTGAAGATTCAATAACATTTCCACGTGTTAAGCATTAGAGAAGTGCTAAGCGGTTATAGTGTCTGATTTAATGCTCCCTTTTCTGGGAGTCAGGATAGAGTTACGATTTTCATTCTAAGCTTACCTCATATCGCTTGTCTTGGTAGAGGAAAGGTCTCTCCTTAGATCCATATCACCCAGCATATATTCCAAAACCAGAACCGGTGAGATTCAGGCCAGTAAAGAAAAGCTTTAGAGAGCCAAGATGTGCACTCTAGTGAACTTTAAAAGAATAAAACCAACCCCATACACCAGTGCATTATTCTTAACTTATTAAAATTCATTCCTTTTTTCCCCACGTATTTTTCCATTTTTGCTGCCTTAGTTATTCTGTCCATCTCTATCCTCACCAAGGTCACACTGCTGATATGACATCACTCTCAATCCCCATGGTAACCTCCGTGTTGTCACAAACAACAGTATCACAGGAGGAGGAAGGGGAATCAAGTTTTAAAAAAAAGTATTTACACACAAATATCTTGGCAATCAAAAAGACTGGGAAAGGAAATGCACAAAAAAAAAGTTTGACAGCTTAATGAGGTTTTGATAACATGTTGTAGTTTTCCAACTGTGCTCCAGTGTGATCCTGGTTCTTAAAATCTGATTTTCCTTACTTCTATGGACTTAAAAGAACTACATCCATTTTGCCCAGCACAGCAATCTGAAAGTTCACATGTCTGATTTTATTATTTAATGTGTAGGAAGAATTGCATTTCAATGCCTGCTGAAGAAACTGCCTTTTATAAAGACAGTCTACAGAGATATGTTTGGAATTTTAAATCCTCGTGTTTTGCTTTTTCTTTAATCTTTTATTAATGGTTTGTGTTCCCATTACTCCAAACTGAGCATTAGGTTGCTGGGGAAAAGCGCCAATCAAATGTGTACAGCCACTGGAACTTATTTGAAAATAAAGGAGGGTTAGCTGATCAAAACCAGTATTTCTGAGATTTAGGCCTGTGATGGACATCTTGCATTGAAGGGAAAAAAGAATAAGAAAAAGGAGAATCATTTTGACAGCAGCAGGTTGGGAAGCAGTGAGAGACTGGAAACCAGCTCCCATCTTGCTTTAATTTTGACTGATCAATCTCAAGAGGTTACAACAGAACCAAATTCAAATGGCATTTACTTTTTTGTGACAGAGATGGGCATAAATTATTTCTGCCACCTGACCTGGCCACAGCTCCTCCTGGGGTCCCTCCCTGCAGCTCACTCCTGCAAAGGATTTGTGTAATTTGAGTCATCAGGGATAATGACCATGATTTGCTTATTTGAACTCAGCCTGTAAGAAAAAGGAAAACAAAACTTTCTGTCCATACTGATAGCTAAACCCCCATTTTCTGTCCTTCCTCTGGAAACCTAAGCAATTGCTTGCCACTGGGCTATAACTATGTTCAAAAATTATAGAAAAAAATAATGAAATAGAACTGTGTGGCAGAAAAAGGCTACTTTCACATACTCACTTTCCCTTCCCCAAGCCCTGGTTAATGGGGTTGCAAAGTAACCAAGTTCCTCACTATACACAAAATCCCAGGACAAGAGGTAGCAACTCATGTACTATTTTCCTGTGAGAAGAGAGCAAATATGATGGCAGGGTAACCTCCCTCTGCAATACACCCTCATATTTTAGTGGGGATGCAGGTCTACCCTATAGGGGTAATATAGTATAGTAGGGCATTCCAGCACTAGGTATATTCAGGTGCTATAACCACTATCAGAGCACACTATCCTTCCTTCTCCACAGATTTACTATTATTAAATCACCTTAAAGCATTTAATGGGAAGTTTTAATCACAGCTAAGGAATTCTGGATTTAAAATTACCTACAAGGGTCATTTTAACCCAGCCAGTGATGATGCGTCTGGACATCAGACACTCCAGACACTGCCAGACACTCACTGTGTCTGGACTCTAAGGCCACTGCTGTTTTAAGTGACATAAGCAAAATATTAACACTTTTCTTTTGTTCACCTGAGGAGTTGTGTGAATACCACAGTGTGCTGCACATGTGAACCATATATAAGCATAACCTTTAGAAAACTAATTCAAACAGAAGGCAGGCAGCAGGAGGCAGCATCACAATATTCCCTTCCTTGGAATTCACATGAAAAAAAGCTTGGTGAGGTATCGGGCAGTGGGCATGGCAGACACTTGAGGGGAGGAGACAGGGTAACAGGTCAGAAAGGTCCTGTGAACTTTTTGTTAACACTATGCACACAAAACTTAACCAAACACTGAAATCTTTATGAATACTTTAGCATTTGAGCACCAAAAAAACCCAACCACCACCAAACATAACACCAAAACAAGCCCAACTTTTCTTTTACTGAGAGCTCTAGAGCACCCAGGAAAAGAGGTACAGCATTACTACAATGCTGGATATTTGGTTTTAATCGAAGCATGGATTATAGATCCAGTATTCACTATTTACCACATCCTACGTATGTATCTTCTCTTAAAACCCATCTTGTGTCTTTGTTTTAAAGATATACATTGTACTGTAAAGCTAAGTATCATCAGCTTGGCCTTCACAGAATTGGGAGCTCCTGAATAGCAACATGTAAAATGCTTTTAAAACATTTTAAATGAAGAAACTGGAGTGCTTCACACACACTGTAAAACTGGAGAGTATAAAACCAAGAGTTTTTCTAATTTCACCTAATTTAACTTATCTCTGTCTGTCTTTCACTGTACATCTAAAACTGCCTGCTTCTAACGCACATGGGTAGCCCAATTGAAAAAACTTACACTAAATATTGCACAGATAAAATATATTTTAAAAGTTAGGAGTTTGGAGATCATATGTCTCCCATTCTCCTAGCTAACATCTTGGTATTTGAGTTGAGAGAGTAATAACAAGTGTCAGAAGTAATACTGTAGCAGTAATGCAGTGTTTCAATACTCAGTTGAAACATGCAACCAACAACTGATTGATTAAACACTAGAAGATAGACACTGACAAAATCTTAAAACTGCAAGGAACGACAAACATACAACATGAGAAAAATCAAAATGATTGATCAAAGACAGCGCATGTTGCAGTAAAAAAAAAAAAATGGCCTTTAGTTGTCTCAGCAAAATGCTACAGGAACCATTTGCAACTCAAAAACAGACCCCTTAAACACAACTGAAATGCATTTCTAGTAAAAGATTATTAAAAGCAGATAAGCTTAAAATATTTTCTTCGCATTTGGTAGTAGGATCAGCTCTCTGTTCTGCAAGTCTTTTCTGCCCATACAAATCGGCTCATTTTTCAGTGGTTTGAAAACGATGCAGACAGTGCTGTAATCACACCCAGAATATATGAAACATAATCCAAGAGCCACAAAAAGGGTAGCGAGTTCCAGCGATATTCCACATTTCACTGCTCTCTCCTTAACCTCTATTTGCCCAAGAGTTGCTGTTTTGCTTTTGAGCCTTCCCAGGATTCAAAAACATTTTAAGTGTTCAGTCCCAAGGGCTAGACTTTGCCTATTTGTGCACATCGCAGGGTGCACATAATCTCATAACACACATTTCTGTTCATCATGTAAAGTATCCAAACATGTCCTTTTAAATCCCCATACATATAGCACACAGACATTGGTTTAAAGCGATATTCAACATCCCAAATGTAGAGTTTAAAGCAAACTCAGCAGCAAGTTTCATGTTCTGTAATTACCAGTACACTTCAAAGGCTGTGGGACAAGACTTTGCAAGCGTACATCGCATTTAAAGCAAACTATTTTGATGCTGTGATACAGACTTTATTCCACATTCACCTCCATAACACTGCACAGGAAAAGCTACACGTTGCAGACCCAGAGCTCAGAAATTACAGTCTATATCCTCACAGGTGCAGAAAGCATTTCCCATGGAAATGCATCTGTCCCTCAGGCAAAAAAAGAAGGATTTTTAGGAACCGTGAGAGTCAATGACACAAGTTAGCTGGGTTAATGGGCAGGGAGGGAATTCCAGCCAGGGGAAGAGCAGGTCAGAGGGGCAGGGGAGGAACTCTGAGCCCAATGGACAAACAGGGACATACTGTGGGTTTTTCCCTGGGGAATTAGGACTGAGACCCTCTGACAACCCGAGCTGTATAGAGTGATATTGTTCTATGAAACTAGTGAATTTTTAAAAACTTCCACTAAAATTGTTAGTTGCACAGTTGAACAGACAATGAGAGAGTGATTTATCCAAAGAAGGGGTGGTTTTCTTGCTCCTTTTCTTTTTTTCCTTCATTTTGGGTAAATCATCTGAAATCCTCTTTTTTTTTTTTCTGCATTTAAAGTCCTTTCCCTTGCCCACACAAAATAATCCTGCAAATACTTTTTTTTTTTAATTTGAAGCTCACTGGTTGAGCAGTTCCCTTTAAAATACCCATCTGAAATTTTTACATCCAGATGTTGAGACAGGTTGGCGTGACAGCCATTTCCCTTGTTCGGAGTGGATGATCGTATCGTACACAGACTCAGACTTCCACTGTAACTCTTTAGGAACAAGAACTGGAAATATCATCTACTAACAGTCAGATATCTTCCCTTAAAAACCCCTTGCAGCCATGAACTTCCCAAAACTGGTATCGTTTGCAAGATTATTCCTACAACACAAGAACAGAGTAAACAGATCTCAGCTAATTAATTTAAAAGACAAGTATTTACTGTAACCTTCTGTAGTATTTCTTCATCGGTTTCTGTCCAGAAACAGACCAAAAACTCCTGTATAAAGCTCTCTGGTCAGACTGCCTTTAAAATCACCTTCTCATACAGGGTGACATTTCACAATTTCCAATTCTGAGGCTGAATGAGGCCTTTCAAAGCATTTAGGCAAACGGACCAAAATATATTCTCCTGGACAGTGAATTAAAGCCGTGTGCAGCTGAAATAATAATACTGTCTTCTTGAGTAATATTTGAGTACACCCAAAGAACATGATAACAGTTATCAGTAATCTTGTCCTCACCTGAAAAAAGGGAACCCTTGGCACACCCTGGTGAGGAGACTTGCCCAAGATCAGACACCACCAGCTAATTTTTGATCTCCTCTGTGCTCTCTCCACTTGCCAAAGTTTTTTTTGCAGAGATACTGAGCATCCCATTTAAACAACAAAATCACATCCAACATTTCTGAAAAGCACTGCAGTTGAACAGTAACTTCTGTTATTGCAAAAGGTGGAACGTTTTCAGGTTGTCTCGTGGCTTATTGCTTTAATCACCTGTGATATAAGCTGCTTGCCTGGAATCGCAGAAGTCTGTAATACACGGGGCACGAGCCTCTGCTCCAATGAGTCCTTTATTGCCTCCCATGGCTGAAGATTACTGATGGGCTTCCCCCCTTCCTTTTTGCTTAGTTAACTAATATTGCTCCTTACTTACAAATCTCAAATTCTGCTATATATTGAGCAGTCCTTGAGTGACCTATGCCAAACAAGAGTAGTCACTTCTAAGAATTTACAGCTCTAATTACAAAGGAAACACTACCATCTGGTGGTGTGTTTGAAAAAACTTTTACATTAAAAACAAAATATAGTATTCTTTCCAGCCTAACACCGTATGAAAATCCAGTTCTTCTCCTAAGACTGAAGAAACCTCAAATACTTGAATGAGAGGAGCATGCATCCACTATGCTGTTCTGCCCTTTCCTTCCCTCACCCCATCATATAAAAAAAATGAATTAAACCCAATCCTGGAATACTGGGATAGCACACACCTCATACAGTTTCATTCAATACGAGTTTTTAGTTGCATGTTGCACTCACTCCACACTGGAGCAAGTTATAAAGATGGGAGAAACTTGCCTGATATGACAGTCTCTCCTGTCCCTCAACATCATGAGCAAAGCAAGGCTTGGGCAAGGCAGAGGTTTGTCTTGGACAGAAGGGACTGAGCTGGGATGCTCCTCCCAGACATACAAGATCGCAGGCTGCATGCTCCAGTCTGAACCTCACTGGTGCTCTTACCACAACAGGTTAGAAAGTGACCCCTGAAACAAGCAGATTTAACACTAGTGTCATTTCCCAGAGGATATACAAGATCCAGTTTGTCCAACTTCGGTTCTGTTTCCCCATTCACATCACAAAGCCCCATTCAGGGGCTGGGAAATTTCACTAACTTTTTCCACTTCAAGAAGCAACCTTTGCTGCATGAGGTTTTATAATTTATTTCCTTCTAAAATTCTTATTCTTTCAAGTACACAAGGTATGCAAAAATTCAACACCACCTGTCAGTACCCAGGGAACAGCTTTACAAAGACAATCTCCTTAGATAATGTAAAACCCTATTGTTTCTTTTCTTTAAGCCATTAACTATTTTCATACCCTTTACATCAGCTGGGAACTATATATCACAGACAATCTCATTTGTTTTAATGGCTAAGTAAATTCAAAATGGAAATGACTAAAGCAATTTGTTCTTCTGCTTTTTTAAATTCTGGTCCCTTCACTCCCCCATCCCCCTCTCCACCACCCTCTACCCTCAAAAGAAATCCTTTCAGTCAAGGAGACTTCTGGCAAACCGATGAATTCAGTATAAAACAGGTTTAAGCAAATCAAGGATTTGGCCTCAAAAGTTCTTTAGCTTCCTAGTACTAGGTTAGGATGCTTTATTACTGCTATTCCTCATTATAAGCCTTCGAAGTCCATCTTTCGAACAGTAATATCTTCTGTAATGGCCAACAGATAAAATAAAAGTGTAATAGGCAAATCAAATAATTGTAGTGGTTGCTGTTAAAGCAATAGCTGTATCAGGGGCTGTGCAGGCAGATATAGGTCAGTCCCCAATGGATGTACTACTTGGCCATTTAACTGGGGCACACTAATCCTTGGCAGGTAATTATCAGTCATCTGCAATTCCTGCACTTGAGTTAATCTTAATCTGCATTCTGCAGCAAGTGACTCCAATTGGATTGCCTTTTGTTTTCAGCACTTCTACATACTTTAGAAGACAATCCAAATAATAGTAAGAAGGAGGATACATTTTTATGTCATTATCTAAAGATTCAAACATTTTGGACACTGATTCACATAATTTTTTTTAGGCTTTGTTTCCTTTTACAGAACCTTCCCAAGGTCTCAGCCACATGATTGCTAACACATCCAAGGCTGTGGAACAGCAGATACTGACTTCATTCTTTCATTATTTTCAGACTACTTGGCACACCTTTAATTTCACCATGCACAACATTTCAATCCTGCACAAAAAAAACTGTTCAGAACATGCCAACAGTAGATTTTAATAAAACAAGTACACAAGTAGTACAGAGTAGCTCAGAAAACTGCTCTTTCATTATGATATAAAACACATGTCAACCAGTTCTCGAGAACAAAGTGGTGGTCCTGCTGCTGACTACCTAGAAGTCAGACAACTTTAACAGAATTTGATGCAATTTAGATTTTGTCTGCCCTAAACCTCTTACCATGAGATGCACAGTTACACAACACTGGCAATATAGTGCTGCCCTGTGTTTCACACAGCATGGACCTAAGCATCCCGGTCCCTCTGATTCATAACCAAACACCATTTATGTACAGCTTGGATCAACTGAAGGAACTCACTTAGGCTTTAATCCAGACAGTATATATGCAGAAGTAACCAGCATTTATTTCAACCTAACACACAACTTGGTATTCTCAATACATTGCCATGCAGCAACCAGTACTATTGACTCTGAAAATTGAAAGAAAACCAACATATTTGGAATTTTGGTTGGATTTTTTTTTTTGTTGGTTTTTTTTTGGGGGGGGGGGGTGGGGGTGGGGAGGGTGGGTTTTTTTGGGTTTGGGTTTGTTTTTTTTTTAAATCAAAATCACTGTATTTCACTGGAGTTCATAGACTTTAAAAGAAAACAACTCATGCCAAAAGCCAAAAGACAGGAAAATGAAGTGTTAAATGACTGGGTAGCACCAGGCAGAATGACCAAGATACAACTGTTTCACCCCAACGTACAAGATGGATAAAATTTATACTTGTTGAGGGAATCTAACAAAGATGAGTTTTTGAACAGATGTACACCACAGACAACAGATAACTGCTAGTGCGCTTAACCAAAGCCATGTGTGAAAAACAAAGGTCTGGACAAACTGCAAAAAAGAGGTCATTTCTAAACTGCAAAATGGATTTATTTTGATTAAGAAATACAAGAAGGTAATACAGAGAGCAGTGACCAGAGTTTCAGATCATACAGCAATAGAAAAGAAACTCATAAGCCCCTTAGGGACACAAGGCTACCCACCCACACACAGCTTATATTTCAAGTCTTCATTTTAAGGCCATGACTTGACCTCTGTTCAGAGACATATTAAGGTCTTGGCACAGTATCAGATGCCTAGAATAGTGAAGTATCGTAAACAGATTTAGTGTATGGAATTTTACACTGGCCAAAATTAATTGGCTAAGAGGTCAGATTACAGTCGTTAATATTTTGCAGTAGGAGCCAAAGCCCTCCAATTGCCCTGAAGTCTATTAACTGTTTCCTTCGTTGATTTTTACATCTCTAGTTACTTTGTTGGAAAAAAATCACAATTCTGAGGTTTTCAAAAAGTGACAACAAATATTAAAATGTAGCTCAACTTTGTGCAAATACTGCTTTCAGCCAGCCCCAGGAGTCACTGATAAAGACATGGCCTGAAAGAAAGTGCAAGGAAGCAAAGTCTGGGGTTTATAATACTAACCTAAAATCCCAGAAAAATCTAAGTTTAAAAGCTGTTCTTGCAGCAGCACCAGTTTCTTGCATTAATTTAGGCAAGTCATTCAGAGACTACCAGCTCACACTGCTGATAGCAAGGGCCAGCATCAAAGGCATCATCGCTCTCATGAGACCAATTATAAACTCCAAAACACAACTCTCTAGTAGTCCAGTCTGACCCTGAAAGGTCTAAAATACTTCCAGAGAGGTCATTCTCTGCTGTGGCCCACTTGCAGTTCAACCATCCCTAAGCATGCTTGGTCCCGACCCCTTCCTTCCTCCTCTCCTTCTCCCTGCAAATATATACAAGGGTTGAAAAAACAGTTGCCTTTTGGCCAATTCCTCAGGCAGCCGAGCCCTCACTACGCACCTGGGATACATCTTAGAACTACTCCAGAGTAACAAGAGCCACATATAAGGGGTTGGCTTTAGTGTAGGGCCCATGGTTCAATACAGATGGAGAACTGACTTCATGGCCAACCCTAATTACCATGTAAAAGGATGAGGAAATACTTTCTGGCTCCACTGAAGTCAGTGGCAGCAGTCCCATTCTCAGGATTTTAGCTTACAGTACTGCAGCTATATCACCAGTTCACTTCCTTGAGTATTTATGTACTATTGCTAGAGTTGGGGTATATTTGAGCCAAATTCCAAAATTTAGGCTTGGATATACAGTGGTGTCAACTGTAAAGTTTATAATCAATGATCCCCTACCTAAACTCTGTGCCCATATTTCATACCCCAGTAAGGAATTGTTGGACCCACTTCAGTAATTGCATCTGTGCCTGGTTTGAGCCCATAAAGTCAGAGATGCTCAGGTTTATAGATCTTGGAAGGCTGTATATTCTAGCAACTCTTAATTGTTTCTGAATTCTAATTTGACTGATATGTTGGTTTGGAGACATCGAGTTCCATTAAGTTTACCAGTGAAATCTACTCCATACCCAGGACAGCTCAGCTGATCTGTACATCTTTTAAAGTGGATAGAAAGTATTTAATACATGAGCTCTTTTAAGATGGGTTACCAAGACAACTGGGCCATTAACAAATACAAGTTTTTCAATTAGCACCTCTAAGTTCTGTTGTGGTCTCTTGTACAGGAATATACATCTATTCCTGTCCATATATCTTTCCCCTTTGGGGATTTTTGAAGAAAAAAAAATTAGGAGCCAAATCCCAAAAGCTATTCAGCAAACTCCCCCCTTTCCTACCAGCTTTGCTAGACATGCAGATACTTCCCAATAATCTTATAGCTGTGCCCATAGTCTTTTCAGATGGTGCTTAATACAGAAATAAGTAATATTTTGCAGGAAAACAAACTACCAAATTTTACCCAAAAAAACCACATCATAAAAATATTTTTGGCCATACATGGGATTCCAAAGAAACTGGAAATACATCTAAAAATAAACCTAGTCCTGAAGCTTAGTTGTTTCTGTTCCTTTTCCCAGGTGCTGAGGGAAGCACTGAGCTGGAAGTATTTGCAATACCAGGCTCTGCCTCCGCTTCTTGGCAAGTGGCAATGACTTGAGCTCCCTTCCCTTCCATCAGGGTATCGCTACTTATAGCTAAGAAGCTGGGTTGTACTAAAAAGCAAACCAACAGCAACCCACCCCAAACCTAATTCTTGATATCTTTATTACTTGGAAAGTCAATAGCAGCATTTTTTCCAAGAAGCCAGGTCTCTGAAAGGAGGCTACCTCGCTTCACCAGCTGTAAGGTAATAAGCAGATTGCATCAGTGCACCACTCCCCTCCAGTTCAGCATTACCCAACCTCATCTCTGCCTCCCAGTTGGCATCACACAATCATCACCCCACAATCACAGAACAGCCATGTGGTAGCCAGAGCATCACTTGCAAGAAGGGTATAATTGGGAAAGTGTCTCTCTACTACTGGTTGTCTTAAAAGCGAGACTAGATACATCCTTTGTGGAAGAAAGGTCAAGACAGTGGTCTTCTGCTTCTGAATTCATCTTTTCCTCCCACAAGCTCAGGGTTTTTTTTCTACCAAAAACCAGGCAGAAAGACTGCCAGATGATCAAGGATATAACCAACACTTGGTTATACCTTGTGACTACCCTCTGAGCACCTGTCACCTGAAACTCTGACTTCTTTAAATACGACTGCATCAATTTGATTGTGTTCTGTAAGAAGACAGAGGTGTGGATGCCTCAAGGTTGGTTTTTTTACAGTTCTCAGTATAAAAGAGGATGAATGCAAAGAAAGTTAGATCCTAAGTAAAAAAATTAAAGTCAAAGCCTTTTCTTTAAAGTGATTTACATATCTTCATACATACATCATTATGCAAAATTGCAGATAACGTATTGACAGGCTAGTCCAGGTCACTGCCAGGCTCAGATTGAAAATGAACACACAAATTCACAACAAAAAACATAACTTCTCATGAGAGGAGTAACTTCTCTTCTGCCCTTGCTGTCAGTGTTCACCAAAAAATGCCTTCTTCCCAAGGCAAGAACGATATACCCTGCCCTAACAACTTACTGCTTTACAAGGCCAGAAGGTGGAGTTGTAACGTAGAGGGCCATTACAAAACATCAAAAAGATAGACATCCAACTGAACACGAGTCCTCCTCTACTAGCAAAATACACTACGATCTTGCAGTCATCAAAAAAGGAACCACTCTGCTGCATTCATACCTCTTGGATGTGAGCGTACAGCACTTCTGCACAAGTGCCTAAGACCCAAAAGCAGAGAATGCACTTAAAGCCAGAAAGTAGCCTAAAAAAAAAGCAAGCAAAACCCATAAATAACTAGAAATATGTTCAGTTTTTACACATTTTTTTTAACTCAGTATTTTAGTAACATCTGCAAGGAAACTTAAGTTACACATTCATTTGAAAATGCATATTAATAATGTGCAAAGGCAATGTTATTTTTTTTATGCAGACCACTGGATAACCATGTATATGCATATATCTGTTGAAACACACAGCCAAGGAAGTCAGCCAGAAAACTAAGCAGTGAATGGAAAATTTGAAACAAAATCATCCTGTGATTACATCTCAACAGTGTCCCTTTAAGCCAAAATAAACATTTAGCACCAGTCCATCAGTAGTTAGGAGGAGGATATATTTAAGCTGACTCCCATATATTGGCACTAGTGTAACTGGGGGTGGGATCTTAAACGTGCCACGCTTTCCAAGCAGCGCTGATTTCCTATCCTGGACAAATGAAAATGAAAGCACATAACATCCCCGAGAAGCCCCAGAGCCCTGCACTCACAAATGAAAACTGAGTCCTCAGTTAAGACTTGGCAGGAAACGAACTCCCTGACATTCATCAGAGCTGATGCCGCCGGTGCAATGACTGGATCGTTTACATTAATACTTTCAGTGCTCAGCTATCCCAGTGGCCTGACTACAGAGCTGGAGGTCCTTGGTTCTAGAATTAAAAAAAATAACTAACACACACACCCCACCCCCCCAAAACCTACTCCGAGGCTGAGGTAAGGACTGAAAAATTAAAGACAGTGAAAAGAGATTTCAAGACCAAAAGAAAGTAAATTCTCAGAATTTATTCACATGAAGATACTCAGTAAAAATTTACCAGAGTTGTTACTACAATGCTCACTTTGGACCAAATAATTTCTGAAAAGGTTTTTTCTAGTTTTTGAAAACCCAAGCAATAGAATTTAAAGAAAAATGTTTTTTGAAGAGGAAACAGGCTTTTTTGGAGGGATCGGATTCTATAACCTTCAAAGCTTACTGTAACTGCAGTTTCAAGCAGGACCCAGAGATGGGGAGGGACTCTTCATCAGAGAGCATAGTGATAGGACAAGGGGAAACGGTTTTAAACTGGAAGAGGGGAGATTTAGATTAGGTATCAGGAAGAAATTCTTTACTGTGAGGGTGGTGAGCCAGTAGAACTGGCTGCCCAGAGAAGTTGTGGATGCTCCATCCCTGGAGGTTGTTCAAGGCCAGGCTGGATGGGGCTTTGAGAAACCTGGTCTAGTGGAAGGTGTCCCTGCCCATGGTGGGGGGTGGGGGGTGTGTGGAACTGGATGGTCTTTAAAGTCCCTTCCAACTCTTACCATTCTATGATTCCAGTAACAAGACCAAAACTTCAGCGTAACACCAGCAGCTGACAACCTGAGAAAAATCTTAAAGAGAATCAATGAAAAATTGTTCAGAAATACTACTTTTGACACAGGAAATGTAAATCTCTGCACCAAGCATTCTGCACTGTATACCCGGCCCATATGTGGCAGTGAATTTTGGAAATGCTAAGGTCGGGATTTTTACAGCACGGTGACGCAGTCAGTTACTGCCCTGTTGGGCAAAACCAAAGCATATTGCCAGTAAAATCACAATTTTAGGGACTACTCGAGTAAGGACTACGACAATGGAAGCTTTGGAATTGGGAAGCTAAAGAGAAGACTTTAGGGAATTATAGGATTTCTTAAAGGAAAATGTGCCATTTGCTTCAAAAAAACTGAATCAAAACAGAATGCAAGAGAAGATGAGACTGAGCAACATAAAAACCATACAGCAAAAACAAAAATCAATGTATACAAATATAAATTATCAGACAATAAAATCAAAGGGGAAAATATGATAGATAACATGGCCAAAGGGGAACCTTACTAAATAAAAGGCAGGCAGTTAAAGTAAAATACAATTCCTCTTGGTGAAAGGGAATAGCTTTATTCAGCGTGAGACTGGATTCTTTTTAAGAATTCTGCAGAACTAGAGTTTGTAAAAAAGTATAATAAAATAAATCCTTCAAGGAAGTATAAGTACAAGGAAGAAAGGTAATATTTTATGTGGGACAGACACCAAATGAAGTTACACGAACAAGTGGACAAATCTTACATGCTCATGAAGATAGGAATGTAGGGAGGAAATAAAAAAAATTTAAAAACAAAAAAGGGATACGAGGAAGATAAAGCAGAAAAGACTTTAAGGACTACGGACTAAGGACAGAACAAGGGGAAAGGAATGAGCCACTGCAACTACAATTTCCTTGCCAGAAACAAGAAACTGGGGAGGAAACAACACCACAAAACTTTTGGGTTTTTGTTAGAGGGAAGGGAACAGGGAAAAGAGGTTAGAGAGGAGAAGCCAGGAGGTGTAGGAAAAGGAAGTTACTTACGAGCTTACTTTTTTGTTAATGACTTAAATACCTACTCATAAAATTTAAATCTCCAGCCAGTTAAATATTCCTTACAAAGAACAGTCTTGATTCACTGTATACTTCTTTCATTAAAAGATACTTAACACATTTGGGCATTAGGGGTTTTTTCTTTAATTTAGATTCAGAGTATTTCAATTCATCAACTACTACATTTAGTGAAGGTCACAAAATACTTCAAATAAAAGGTAGCATATAAAGAAGTGTTACAATTGGGGAAGGTGGGTATTAACAAAGCTCTTCTTGAAGTGATCTGTCAACTCTGAACTGTTAAGCATCTGATAAAACTTGGGCAATCAGACATCTCTATTGTCATATCTTCCAATTATTTTACAGAGAATGCTATGATAAGAATCAACTAGATCAGCACACTTGCAAACTGCTTCTTATTAGGGTATTTCCTACACTTAAAATAACTATTACAATACACATCACAGAACATTTAAGTACCCTAGGCATCACATCTCTTCATTATTCTTTATTTCTGATGGAAATAATGCTAAATGACAAAAATACATTTGAGATTCATTTTGAAATGTGTGGGAGGCAGTCCATCTTTGTCTTTAGGTGACAAATACCTAAGATGTCTGTTGTATTGGCTTAACCACTTACATTGCTTCCAATATTTAGCCCATGTGACTAACTTGTTTCTTTCATTTGTACTTTTTTTTTTTTGCTTTTACCTCTCTTCTTGAATGGCCTACAGCACCAGCACGCTGAGAAACAGGATTGTAGTAACAGAATGAAGCCTTGTAAAGGGCACCACACTGAATCTGTTTGCATCAAATCCACAGCTCTGCCAGAGGTTACCTCTGCAGTTACGAGTTCCTTGCACATATTTGCAAGATGCACAGAGGTCCATCAGTCCAAGTCTTCTTCAAACTGACCTCATGTAAATCACATACAGGAGAACAAAACGCAGAGCACTTGAAAGGAAAGCAACATTTGCTTCTAAGAAACCCTGCAGGGAATTAAGCAGGTGCAAGAGCCTACTGTCTGAGAGAAAGAAAAAATCTGTTAAATATTTAACTCCCAAACAAATGCTGAGATTACTGCGGAAAGGCTTACAATTTATACTGCATTGAATCAAGCAGCTGGTGAAACATTTAAAAGCCTGTAAGGTAATATGGTCATTAGGACTATTTAAACTCCTTTGAAGGAATTTAGAAAAAGGCTGCTTCAAATGAAATACGCAAAGGCTCTCATTGGCAAAGCGTAATGGGACGGACAGGAATGTGGTGGTGTTGATAAGAGAACCTTTAAAGCTGAAACTCGCTAAGGATAAGTTTTGACATCCTGGATGACAGCTCTGAAAGGAGAATATATATGAAGAGGCAAGAGGTTTAGATTTCTATCACCCTTACGAAGAACAGCAAACATCCAGGTTGTGAACAAATCTGTCCAACGATGCTCTGAGCTATAACATAGTTTCACAACCGATCTTACAACGTGTGAGGGGCAGCAGATACTGTCTGTCAGCAGCAGGGCTACTGGATTACAAGGATGGGAAGCTTGTCTTATATTCTAAAGAGAGATATCTATCAAGACCAGCCACCAGCATATGCTACCCTTCTTTTAATCTGTGACAGATCTGGACGCTCATAACCTGAACAGAACTTTCCATCTGTTGTGCTGTTTAACAAGTTTCAGATCGGAAATCGCTAACATTTCAACTTTATCTGATATTCAGTGCCCCACACAAGAACAGAAAGAATCGATCATTCTAGAAGCTGCATATTTTCACCACTCAAAACCAAAATAAATTTTGTAGTGCAGCTTATTAATATGCTAGGAGAAACTAATTATTTAATTAATACTGTTGGGCAGTATAAAACTAACAAGTTTTTCACTCCCTAAATTAGAAGGGAGATCAAAGCAGCAGTCTAACACAGCCCAGTTTCCATGCTGTTGTCTCCTCTAGTTGTAATGCAACCTCTTCAGCTTCTACTTACACTGCCTTCCTCCCCTACCTCTGTACCCTCAGGCT